>NC_074689.1:33536993-33826993 GCF_029448725.1 Salvelinus fontinalis
AGCTTTACTCCCCTCTATGTGTGTGTGTGTGTGTGTGTGTGTGTGTAGACTTCGGCCTCAGTAAGGAGTCTATAGACCATGAGAACAAGGCCTATTCGTTCTGTGGGACGGTGGAGTACATGGCTCCGGAGGTGGTCAACAGGAGAGGCCACACCACCAGCGCTGATTGGTGGTCCTACGGCGTGCTCATGGTGAGAGGGGCGGAGCCACACACCTTATATGGTTTATTTACCAGTTGTGTTACAGGTTGTAGTTAGGTTGTTTGTGTTGTAGTTAGGTTGTAGTTAGGTTGTTTGTGTTGTAGTTAGGTTGTAGTTAGGTTGTTTGTGTTGTAGTTAGGTTGTAGTTAGGTTGTTTGCGTTGGGTTACAGGTTGTAGTTAGATTGTTTGTGTTGTAGTTAGGTTGTAGTTAGGTTGTTTGCGTTGGAGTTAGGTTGTAGTTAGGTTGTTTGTTTTGTAGTTAGGTTGTAGTTAGGTTTTTTGTGTTGTAGTTAGGTTGTAGTTAGGTTGTTTGTGTTGTAGTTAGGTTGTTTGTTTTGTAGTTAAGTTGTAGTTAGGCTGTGTGTGTTGTGTTACAGGTTGTAGTTAGGTTGTTTGTGTTGTGTTACAGGTTGTAGTTAGGTTGTAGTTAGGTTGTTTGTGTTGGGTTACAGGTTGTAGTTAGATTGTTTGTGTTGTGTTACAGGTTGTAGTTAGGTTGTTTGTGTTGTAGTTAGGTTGTAGTTAGGTTGTTTGTTTTGTAGTTAGGTTGTAGTTAGGTTGTTTGTGTTGTGTTTTAGGTTGTTTGTGTTGTAGTTAGGTTGTAGTTAGGTTGTTTGTGTTGTAGTTAAGTTGTAGTTAGGTTGTTTGTGTTGTGTTACAGGTTGTAGTTAGGTTGTTTGTGTTGTGTTACAGGTTTTAGTTAGGTTGTTTGTGTTGTAGTTAGGTTGTTTGTGTTGTGTTACAGGTTTTAGTTAGGTTGTTTGTGTTGTAGTTAGGTTGTTTGTGTTGTGTTACAGGTTGTAGTTAGGTTGTTTATGTTGTGTTACAGGTTGTAGTTAGGTTGTTTATGTTGTGTTACAGGTTTTAGTTAGGTTGTTTGTGTTGTAGTTAGGTTGTAGTTAGGTTGTTTGTGTTGTAGTTACAGGTTGTAGTTAGGTTGTTTGTGTTGTGTTACAGGTTGTAGTTAGGTTGTTTGTGTTGTGTTACAGGTTGTAGTTAGGTTGTTTGTGTTGTGTCTCTCCCAGTTTGAGATGCTGACCGGAACGCTACCATTCCAGGGGAAAGACCGCAAGGAGACCATGAACATGATACTCAAGTGAGTCTTTTTGACAAGGTTGACCTTTTGACCATTATCATCTCACTGGAGTAGTGTGTGTGTGTTCTATGCCATCGGTTCCCAACCGTTTCTGTTCCGGAGACTAGCAAATCACTGTCCAAAGCTCTTTTCTGTTTCGGAGACTAGCAAATCACTGTCAAAAGCTCTTTTCTGTTCCGGAGACTAGCAAGTCACAGTCAAAAGCTCTTTTCTGTTCTGGGGACTACCAAGTCACTGTCAAAAGCTCTTTTCTGTTCTGGGGACTACCAAGTCACTGTCAAAAGCTCTTTTCTGTTCTGGGGACTACCAAGTCACTGTCAAAAGCTCTTTTCTGTTCTGGGGACTACCAAGTCACTGTCAAAAGCTATTGAGGACCACCAATGTTATCAGTGAATGTAACAGATTAAAGGCCTATTATTAACATTAGAAAAAAAGTAATGTAAAATTGCTTATAATACCGTTAACAATCACAATTGTTATTATTTTTGGAAGAAAACAAATCTAATAAAAAAGTCAGACGGTCTGTGGACCACAGGTTATAATGCTGAGGCAACCCAGGAGAAAAGAGAGGGGGATTAATATTACAAGAGGTATTTTGTAGCACTCAGCAGGGTGGACAGACTATAAGAGCGATAAAAGCAGATAATGGAGCTAGCTAAGTGGAATGTTTGACATTTATGACGGAAAGGGGGAGAGAGATAAGGAGAGTACGAAAGAGGAGGAGAGAGGGAGGGTGGAGGAGGAGAGAGATGGAATGAGAAAGAGAGGAAGGGTGCAGGAAGGGGAGAGATGGAATGGGTGAGAGATATTTGAACACAGAGAATCATTTATCTCTCTCTCAGGGGAAAATGCTGAGAATGTTTGTTTGTCTCTCTCGGCTGCTGAGATCGTTTCTGTAAAACGCTGAGTTAGTTTCCTGTATGTATTACTGTATACTGTATAATGGACTTCAGCATTCAATCAGATGGAATACAGGTTGATATATGACGACTGTGTCAATATCCGCACTCTTTAATGTTCTCTATTTCCCCCTCTATCACTGCCTTCTCATCTTCTGTATTCCTACCTGTCTTTCTTTACCTCCCTCTCTCTATGTCCCTCTCCTCAGGGCTAAGTTGGGGATGCCACAGTTTCTGAGTCCAGAAGCCCAGAGTCTCCTGAGGAACCTTTTCAAACGCAACCCTACTAACAGGCTAGGTAACACAATGTGATCTTAGGTCTGAGTTACGTTTTCCCCCTAATGGTTAAAGGTAGGATTGGGGGAGTTAATATGATCCTAGATCTGTGTTGAAGTGTAACTTCTTGTTCTGATCTCTGTAGGAGCCGGCCCAGACGGAGTGGAAGAGATCAAGAGACACCACTTCTACTGCAC
Source organism: Salvelinus fontinalis (assembly GCF_029448725.1). Classification (NCBI taxonomy): domain Eukaryota; kingdom Metazoa; phylum Chordata; class Actinopteri; order Salmoniformes; family Salmonidae; genus Salvelinus; species Salvelinus fontinalis. The sequence goes on from NC_074689.1 coordinate 33,539,663, forward strand.
CGTAGACTGGAACGTGAGTGTGTGATGTGACGTCTCTTCTCACTGCGTTTCAGACGCTGTAGTGTCAGTATATACCATATCATGTGTTGTCTATCTCTGTGTGTAGAAACTGTTCCGTAGAGAGCTCCACCCTCCCTTCAAACCTGCTACGGGACGACCTGACGACACCTTCTATTTCGACCCAGAGTTCACTGCTAAAACACCCAAAGGTACACACACACACACACACACACACACACACACACACACACACACACACACACACACACACACACACACACACACACACACACACACACACACACACACACACACACACACACACACACACACACACACACACACACACACACACACACTGCGCATGCACACACATTGCACACACATCTCTCCATTCATCCATCTGTCAATTACTCATTCATCTGTTGTGTGTGTGTGTGTGTGTGTGTGTGTGTAGATTCACCGGGGGTTCCACCCAGTGCCAACGCCCACCAGCTGTTCCGAGGATTCAGTTTCGTAGCCATAACAACAGAAGAAGAGGCACAACCACTACAGGCTACAATAGTGAAGGTACACACACACACACACACATGTAACCGATGTGAAATGGCTAGCTAGTTAGCGGTGGTGCGCGCTAATAGCGTTTCAATCGGTGATGTCACTCGCTCTGAGACCTGAAGTAGTTGTTCCCCTTCCTCTGCAAGGGCCGCGGCTTTTGTGGGGTGATGGGTAACGATGCTTCCTGGGTGTCAGTTGTTGATGTGTGCAGAGGGTCCCTGGTTCGAGCCCAGATAGGGGCGAGGAGAGGGACGGAAGCTAAACTGTTACACACACACACACACACACACACACTAGAGCCCTGCATGAAATTTAAGCCCGAGCCCTACCCTTGCTCGCTACATTCAGGCCTTACTCTGCCCTGGCCCGATTGCTTCTGCCAAATTTAAGGCCCGGCCCTGCCCGAACACGAAATCAGAAATAACTTTCTCTCTGCTCATCTTTGTCTGTCCCTCGCTCTCTCCCTGCGCTGCTCCATGTGCTCTCTGTGTGTGAGTATCCACAGCAACGGCTCCGCTTGCCTGCTCACATGACAAGAGAGACAGAGGCTGAGAGAGCTGTTTGGTAGCTCTAAACTCTGATAAAACTCACAGAATATTATTATTTCTGTGAAATTATCTCTCCCTTTGACTCGGACAATGTTCTTGTCTTATATTTTCTGAGGTTGATCTTGTATTTTACGAGGTTAAAGCATTTCTGAAACCATTTTATCATCGTAAGATATGACTGCAGACACTGCGCTGCAGAGCTCCTAACCCTAACTCCTAACTCTAGCTCCTAACTCCTAACCCTAACCCTAGCTCCTAACCCTAAACCTAATTCTAACCTTAACCCTAATCCCCCTAGAAATAGCATTTGACCTTGTTGGGAGCAACAAAATGTCCCCAGTTGGTCACATTTTTGTTTGTTTACTATTCTTGTGAGGACTTCTGGTCCTCAGAAGTATAGTTAAACACGTCCACACACACAGTCTTGTTATGTGTAGTTTCACATCTGTGTTGCTTATGTGTTTACGTAGCAGCTGCACAGAAATGTGTCCCAGTTTTCTGAAGCATATGAAATGAAGGAGGATATAGGACTGGGATCATACTCTGTCTGCAAACGCTGTATACACAAGACCACTGGCATGGAGTACGCAGTCAAGGTGAGACACACAGGAGAAAGCATTGATATTGCCCATTGATTGTTAGTATTCAGAGCTATACATACATAAGTGGTCTTGGTTTCAACTCCAACACATACCTGTGTGTGTGTGTGTGTGTGTGTGTTGCGTGTTGCACCCAGATCATCAGTAAGGCCAAGAGAGATCCAACGGAGGAGGTGGAGATTCTACTGAGATACGGACAACATCCCAACGTCATCACACTGAAGGACGTGAGTCTCTCACACGCACGCACACACGCACGCACGCACAGGCAAACACACACACACACACACACACACACACACACACACACACACACAGACACACAGACACACACACACACACACACACACACACACACACACACACACACACACACACACACACACACACACACACACACACACACACACACACACACAGGTACAGCTATAACCCTGTTGTCTCTGCTGTAGGTGTTTGATGACGGCAGGACAGTGTATCTGGTCACAGAGCTGATGAAGGGAGGAGAGCTGCTGGATAAGATACTGAGACAGAAGTTCTTCTCAGAGAGGGAAGCTAGTGCTGTCCTATACACCATCACCAAGACTGTTGAATACCTACACGTACAGGGGGTGAGTGTGTTTTATGTGTTTGTGTCGTTCAAGGACTTTGATACATTTCTGAGCCTCAATACTTTCTTTTTACAGCATACCTAGTTCTCATTCAATGTGGCGACGTGGGTGGGATTGACTGATTGGTTGATCATTTACCAGGTGGTGCACAGGGACCTGAAGCCCAGTAATATCCTGTATGTGGATGAGAGTGGGAACGCTGAGTCCATCAGGATCTGTGACTTTGGTTTTGCCAAGCAGCTGAGAGCTGAGAATGGCCTGCTGATGACGCCGTGCTACACAGCTAACTTTGTAGCTCCAGAGGTATGAACCGTGACACACTCTCTCTGATGTTCTCTATGTGTGTGTACCATCTCATCCACTAATCATACAGTATGTGTTTTCTAGGTGTTGAAGAAGCAGGGTTATGATGCTGCCTGTGACATCTGGAGTCTGGGAGTCCTACTCTACACCATGCTGACAGGGTAAGACTGTGTCTGTTTTATCTGTGTGAATATGGCTGTTTGTGTATTTGCAATTGTTTACCCTTCTCTCCTTTCCTTTGCTCTCCAGGTTCACTCCATTTGCCAATGGTCTAGAGGACACTCCAGAGGAGATCCTGGCTCGGATTGGTAGCGGGAAGTTCTCTCTGACCGGAGGATACTGGAATTCTGTCTCAGCCGAGGCCAAGGTACACACACACCGAAGCCAAGGGAATGTTACCAACATTCAAACACGATATTCAATGGGGAATAATAATGTTGTAATTTGTTTTTGACCTCTGACCTGTAGGAGCTGGTGTCTAAGATGTTACACGTGGACCCTCACCAGCGTTTGACGGCTGGCCAGGTGTTGCGTCATCCCTGGGTCACACAACGCGACCAGCTGCCCAAATTCACACTCACCAGACAGGATGCTCCACACCTGGTCAAGGTAACACACTCTGTCCCACTATATTTTGTCTTTTTCATATACAGTGATGTGTGTTACAATATTTTAATGACTTCAAATAAAGTTTGATTTGATTTGTGCAGGGCGCCATGGCAGCAACCTACTCTGCCCTCAACAGGAACGTTCCACCTGTCCTGGACCCTGTGGGATGTTCCACTCTGGCCCAACGGAGGGGGATGAAGAAACTCACATCCACTGCCCTCTGACCTTTAACCTTTCACCTCGGACTTATAACCTTGCTGGAGGTCTGTTCAGACAGACGGGCAGACCTGGTCCCTCAGGTGACCTGGACAGAACTCTGATGTACCTGGGACCCCCCTGACCCTTCTCTGTTAGGAACTAACCCAGTGGTTTCCACCCCTGGTGCCAGAGAGATAGAACTACAGCCTGTAGCTCTGATGGACCACAGCTGGTGGTGACCACTAACATTGTATCGTCTCTCCAGTCTTTGCTTTGTACAATCAGCGTTGCCTCTAGATACTCAAGAGACACGTGTCAGGAACATGAATGTGCTGTATATAGATGTATGTATGTATGTACTTCTGGGAACATTTGAGAGATACCTGCATATGCATTTAAGACCCAATTTATGATGAACTGTATAACTGTAGCTCTGTGTGTAAACCTTAAGTAGCCTCTTTAGTGACCGAGTCATTACAGGGACAAAACTAGTGATGTCATCAGAGGGAGAGCAAATGTGACTTCCACTGACCATGCCCTCTATATTGAGACAAGCTCCTCCCAGTCAGCCACAACATCCAATCAGAGTGACGGGAATGAGGTCCAATCATGGCTTTGGTTAGGCCAGTCTGGGTACCACCTACCCTGTCCACACCAACTCAGCTCTACAGACACTAAGGTAAATGTTATCCTGGACCAGTGTTAAGCGGTGGTTGGCTGGGCAACGAGTCTGTGGCTTGCCCAGTGTGCATGTTGCTGCCTTATACAGTGCCCTCTGTAATGATTATTTTGTCTTCTATTGGCTCTATACTCAGTAAGTTTGGATTTAAAATCAAACAATGACTGAGGTTAAAGGGAAGACTGTCAGCTTTCATTTGACAGCATCTTCATCCTTATCCAGGTGAACCGTTTAGAAATTATAGCCTTTTTCTATTGAGACAAATTCACTTGTGTGTATTTTTTAAGTAGTCAAATTTGGTTCCATATTCATAGCACGCCTACATCAAGCTTGTGACTCTACACATTTGTTGGATGCATTTGCTGTTTGTTTTGGTTGTGTTTCAGATTATTTTGTGCCCAATAGAAAATAATGTTAAAGAATGTAGTGTGTCATTTTGGAGTCACTTTTATTGTAAATAAGAATAGAATGTTTCTAAACACTTCTACATTAATGTGGATGCTACCATGGTTACGGATAATCCTGAATATATCGTGAGTAATGATGAGTGAGAAAGTCACAGATGCACAAATATCATACCCACAAGACATGCTAACCTCTCACCATTACAATAACAGGGGAGGTTAGCATGCATAAAAATGCTAACCTCCCCTGTTATTGTAATGGTGAGAGGTTAGCATGTTCTATTCATATTTACAATAAAAGTGACTTCAAAATGACCCAATACATTCTTTACCATTCATTTCTATTGGGCACAAAATAATCTGAAACACAACCAAAACAAACAACAAATGTATCCAACAAATGTGTAGAGTCACAAGCTTGATGTAGTCATTGCGTGCTAGGAATATGGGACCAAATACTACACTTTGACTGCTTTAATAGACACAAGTGAATTTGTCCCAATACTTTTGGTCCCCTAAAATGTGTGTGTGTGTGGGGGGGGGGGGGGGGGGGGGGGAACTATGTACCAAAAGTACTGTAATTTCTAAACGGTTCACCCGATAGGGATGCAAATGGCCCTCAAAATAAGGTGACAGTCTGCACTTTAACCTCATGGTCATGGTTTGATTTCCCAATAATCCCAGAGGACACTGTATTTCCTGGTCCCAAGGAGCATTTGAATGGATGAAGCTGTGAAGAGACTGAGTCTGGCACTGAACTGTCAATACTGTACTAGTACAGCACCTCAGGGTTCTAGGAGATGAAATACAATGCATTTTAGAAATCCATTAACTAAGTCATGTAAGCACACAGGTGGGGGTGGGAGAGGCCCTTGGATGTAGAAATATGTGGATAGAACGGACATGATATTTTCTGATGAATTTAACCTGCTGTCTGGAATGATATGAGGACATAATTGGGGACAGTTGGGGACATAATCCAGTATGTTACTGTCTGGAATGATATGACAGTTGGGGACATAATCCAGTATGTTACTGTCTGGAATGATATGACAGTTGGGGACATAATCCAGTATGTTACTGTCTGGAATGATATGACAGTTGTGGAAGTAATCCAGTATGTTACTGTCTGGAATGATATGACAGTTGTGGAAGTAATCCAGTATGTTACTGTCTGGGCCCGCTGGCACATGCTGACTTCTTGTCAATCCCTTTAAAGTGCTGTCTGTCTAATAGAATGAAGAAAACTGTAGCTATCAATGACTTGTAGCGGTATTATTGAACTAATGATCTGATTCTGGATCAGTAGTGAACTTCTACCTATTCGATTTCTCTCCCTCTGCTCTTCTGGATGTGTTGTAACACACACAGTCTTTCAGTTTCTGATTGACTGTTAAGTGCTTAGCTGTAAGGTTGTGTGTTTGAGCAGTTTGTATGTTGTTCTGAGAGTAGATGAGATGCATTGCTTCTCTCTTTGGGACGGTTTCCTTGACACAGATTGCACCTTGTCCTGGACTTAAAAGCAATTTCAATGGAGAATCTGTCCAAGACTAGGCACAATCTATGTCTGGGAAACCAGCATTTTGTGTCCCAGTCTCTTTCCTCTGTCCCTGTGGAGATACAGTGTCCTTCCATCCATCCTGCTGCTACCGTCTCCTCTCTCTGGTTTTGTATCTCAGTGGAGTCACAGTAGGACTTTGTATTGAACATAATAAAACAGGCCTTCAGTACACGACTGTGTTTTTCACTGACCAGTAAATACTATAGAAAGGCTTTTTATTCAGAGAGCATGTCAATAGTGTAGAGAACAAAGCATCAGACATTCAGTAATGGAACCAGTCGACATCAAAGGGCTCCTTGTTGGGCAGGGCTACAGTGTCATTCGGGTTCATCTCTATTGGCCAGAGAAAGTTCACTTGGCTTCCTATTGGACCAGAGAGTTCCTACTGTATTCATGGGGTGTATTCAGTGAGGTGAAACATTCAGAGTGTTGCAGATAGAAATGTAATAGGAGTTGACACTATACCCTATCCTACATGACAGACATCCCATATGTTTAACAAAGTATTTGTTCTATACAAAACATTTCTATGGCTATGTTGCACCCACTAAACCTACCCATAGTGCTGTACTACTCACCCTGGAGTACTGTAGGAAATAAACAAGTGCAGATAAAGAGAAAAGTGCAGAACCAGAAGGAAAAATGGATTAAACCTCAAAGGATCAGGAATGGTCTAATAATATACTCTATAATCTCAACACCAACATTAACTCAGAAGCACTAAATAAAATTTTATAAATGTGTGACTATCACATTTTACATAAAGATACTTACAGGTAATGTTGTGTAAGACAACTCTATAGATCTAAATGTATAGAATACAAAAGATTAAACTGAATTCTCTCTATATGAATGACAGATTATGGATAGAAGGCTAAATGCACATCATATAGGATATTATGGGGCTTATAAAGGGCTTACAACATTTTAAAGACACCTGGCCTTCAAGGTAGCAGTGACAAACAAATACTGTACATATGGCTCAGTCTTTTCAGTTTCCATCTACGTGAGCTGGTACCCGTGTCTCACTGGGCTGGCTCCGGCGGGCCTGCTCCCACCTGGGGCCAAAGCCAGGCCACTGGTACTTTTCAGCTGGCATTTACATAATGGTTAACTGTGAACTTTAACACCTTCTCACAAAGCAACTGTTTTGATGATGTAGAGGTTGTTGATTCTGCTACTACTGTAATTTCTCCTATTCGGTCTGTATCGATAAAACAGTTCATCTCCTGTAAAAACCAAGTACTAGATCTATTTAGAGGATTTGATCCCAGTCTCAGTGTTCTCCTGTACAGAAATAGTCACTGATAAAGTTCCCAGGTCAGTTTTTCATGTCAGACGGAGGGGTATGGTTATGGGACAAAAAGGGGTTAAAGCACAGATTGAGATTCTATTTCTATGGTTATAAGTTCTTCTTCTTTGATGTCTTGTAGATGGGCGTGGTTATCTTGTAGAGAGGCAGGGTTGTTGTGTAGAGGGGCTGTACTATGATTCATTGTTTTATCAGGTTTTTTGAGTTTCCCAGACTGCTGGTCTAGCTGCTCCTGGTTGCGTCTGAGAGAGTGGTTTCTCAGGTGGGCAGTGAGGCCCCTCTGGGTCAGCTGGTAGATGCGACACTCATAACAGTAGTAGGGTGTAACGGACAAGTGTCTAACCTGATGTTTTAGGAAGCTGTCGATCGAGTTAAAGGTTTTTCCACACTCCTCACAGTGTGGGACCCTGCCCGGGTGTTCCAAGTCATAGTGCTTTTTCGTCGTGTACTTTCGCAGGATCTCCAGGGAGCAGAAGGAGCAGCGGAACGTCAACTTGTGAACACTGGTATGGCAACGAGAGTGCTTGTCCAGGCTAGTTTGGTTTCTGTGGTATATGTTACAGAGTGGGCAGAAGAATTTCTTCTTATGGCTGGGTTGGTATTGATTCTGCTGCACCTGGGCTGTCAGGTAAGCATCATAAGCCTTTTTCTGCTGCTCCCGTGCTTCCTGGGCTTTCTGGGCTTTCAGGTAAGCATCATAGGCCTTCATCTTCTGCTCCTGGGCTCCCTGGGCTTTCTGGATAGTCTCCAAGGCCCTCTTCTTCTTCTTGTCATCTTTTACACGGTGGAAGCGGATGTGAGTCCTCAGGGACCTCTTAGTTGTGTAGTGTTTGGGGCAGAGTGGCACTGGGCAGGTGTATTTTGCATCATTGCAGCAGCCGGTCTTGTGCTCCATTAACTCACTTCGGGACTGGAAGGTGTTGCTGCACTGTGGGCAGCGGAACCCTGCCACTCTCTTCTTCTTTCGCTTCTTCTCTTCTTCCTCCACAGTCTGACCTTTCTGTCTCTCCTGCTCTTCCTCCCTCGCCCTCTCTGCAATCATCTTCCACTCATCTTCCTCTGTTTTCTTCCTCTCTTGCTCCCATCTCCACCACTGCGGCCCCGGGAGCTTTTTCCGTCTCCCTTTTTTCACCCACATCCCTTCCATCCTGCCCTCTCCCCTCTCCTCTATCCTCCATCCCTCCTCCTCCTCCTCCTCCCCTAACACATATTCTCTCCATTCCTCCTCCTCTGGTTTTGAGTTTATCACAAATACCTCCACCTCATGCTCTGTCACATTCATTTTCTCCATCATCCATTCTTTCATTCTGCCCTTTCCCTTCATCCTCTCTTCCCTGTGAATCTCTGTTACCATGGCATCACAGCCTCCCTCTCCATCTTGGTGAGAGTGTGAGTATTCCATCCCATACTCTCCTCCCTCTTTCTTCCTTTCTCCTGTGTGTGAGTCTCCTATTTTCACCACTCTAATCTGGTCATAGCTCCCTGCAATGCTTGCGTCCTCCCCAACATTTTCCTCTTTGATTGAACTAAACAACTTCTTGATTGAGCCCAACGAATTGTTTGAGCGATTCACCTGCGAGTCCACCTCCCTGTCCACTGGCTCCTCCTTGATGCCAGTCTTTTTTACTTCCAACACCCCAGTCCCTTTTGCACCCTCAGTGGACACCTGTGAGATGAACAAGAAGTGTTTAGTTATTAAATTTAAGTTACAGTGTTTGGGCTACACTTGGTTTAAGAAACTGTCGGCTAGGCCTGGAAGACACATTTTAGATAGCCATAAAGTTTAAGAACAAAAAAATACCATAAGAACAAAAAACATGGTTTTGTTGGTGGTGTGGAGTGGGAAAGGTGAAAGACATGAACTACTTAATTGGCGGCAAATGTTTAAAGCATTGCGCCGCCATCTTCTTTACTATAGGGCACTTCCATGGTAATGGAATTGCGCTGAAACTTAAATTGTTCACTTAAAATGTATGCCACACAAAAACCCATTGATTTCAAAAGTTTAACAAATCATAAAACTATGCACAAGGACTACTTTTAAAGGAGTACACTGATTTTTACAATAACACAGTTACTGGAAGAACTGTGCAGATGCCAAGTTTTGTAAAATCATTTTGGTAAAATCTCTGTTTTTTGTGTGTCCACATTTTCCAAAAACTGCCTGGACCAGACCAAATCTGAACCAATCACAGATGTTTGTACAGACAAAGTACAGCACTCTAGAGTACAGTACATTAGTGTACTCAAATTTAGTGTGCTCTACTGTGTACTGTACAATACTCTACTTTTCTTTACTGTACTCTACTGTCCAAATTTGTGAACCCAACTGTCGTTTGTGACTACTACGATTTCCCATTGTAGCCAATTCAATTGCTGAAATTCCGTTACTGATTTATCTGAAATTCCGTTACTGATTTGGTAACAGATTTCAAGTTCTAATCAATATTTTTTTTCTCCAGATTTCAGTAAAAACACAAACTAATTGATAGGTCTACCTTTAGTTGTTACTTCTGTGAACTTTCACTTTCCTCCCTCATGAGGGAGAGAAATTAGAAAATATCTTAAAGATACAGTATGTGGATTTTTTAAAATGGAATTTCAAGGCACAGAGCAATGTTTCTTAAACTTACACAAGGCAACATTTCGGCAAGGGTTAATATTAGTTGGCAATGGTCTTTACGTTAACATTATTGTATTTTTATGTATTTCTAATACCTTTTAAGACTTTTTCTAAGACCTCTTTTCCATCTGTTTGACCAGAAATCAAAGCCTTTGCTTAATACAAAAACATTTGGGATGGAAAATGGTTGAAAAATGTAAATATGCCTTAAAGCCCACACCAGTAGAAAGTAGAGGTCGACCGATTAATCGGGATGGCCGATTAATTAGGGCCGATTTCAAGTTCATAACAAACCGGTAATTGACCTTTTTGGACGCCGGTTATGGCTGATTACATTGCAATCCACGAGGAGACTGCGTGGCAGGCTGACCACCTTTTACGCGAGTGCAGCATCAAAAAGGACCTTGTGGCTGCAAGGAGTCAAGGTAAGTTGCTAGCTAGCTTTAAACGTATCTTATAAAAACAATCAATCAATCTTCACATAATCACTAGTTAACTACACATGGTTGATGATATTACTAGGTTAACTAGCTTGTCCTGCGTTGCATATAATCAATGCAGTGCCTGTTAATTTATCATCGAATCACAGCCTACTTCAACTTCGCCAAACGGATGATGATTTAACATAAGCACATTCTCGAAAAAGCACAATCGTTGCACAAATGTGTCTAACCATTAACATCAATGTCTTTCTTAAAATCAATACAAAGAAGTATATATTTTTAAACCTGCATATTTAGTTAAGAAATTCATGTTAGCAGGCAATATTAACTAGGGAAATTGTGTCACTTCTCTTGCGTTCAGTGCAAGCAGAGTCAGGGTATGTGCAGCAGTTTGGGCCGCCTGGCTCATTGTGAACTGTGTGAAGACCATTTCTTCCTAACAAAGACCGTAATTAATTTGCCAGAATTTTACATAATGACATAACATTGAAGGTTGTGCAATGTAACAGCAATATTTAGACTTAGGTTTGCCACCCATTCGATAAAATACAGAACGGTTCGCAATGATAGTTACTGGATTTAACCATATTAATGACCAAAGGCTCTTATTTCTGTGTGTTTATTATATTATAATTAAGTCTATGATTTGATATTTGATAGAGCAGTCTGAGCGGTGGTAGGCAGCAACAGGCTTGTAAGCATTCATTCAAACAGTACTTTACTGCGTTTGCCAGCAGCTCTTAGCAATGCTTGAAGCACAGCGCTGTTTATATGACTTCAAGCCTATCAACTCCAGAGATTAGGCTGGCAATACTAAAGTGCCTATAAGAACATCCAATAGTCAAAGATAAATGAAGTACAAATGGTATCGAGAGAAATGGTTAACAGGTCATAATTCCTATAATAACTTGCGGCTGAACATGAAAGGGGTTTCTTTGTTATTTTACCGTTCATTTATTCCATAGAGAATGTCTTGATCTACTTCAAATAAGGTCTGTGTTTCATGCAGGCTTAAACCGCCTCAGCTTTTTGATACTCATGTAAATCTCGCTAGAATAAGGTAACGTTTGTCAACATATTTTCATAAATCCACTCTACAAAAAATATATATTTTTGCCTATATTTAGCCAATATTGATCAGAGTTACCGTGTCCTATGGATATCTACACAGTTATCAAATTGGCAAGGTGTTATAAGACTAAACGAAACACAGACCTTATTTGAAGTGAATCTAAAAACATCCTATGGAATAAATGAATGAAGGAGCCGCTTTTCAGATTTTGCTGGAAGGTGTCATGGGAATTATGACTCACACTTTGGTAGTCAATTATTACCATGGCCATTATTAAAATAGGATTTCCTGCATATAGAATTTCCTATTTTTGTTTTCAACATTTATCAACAGGTAACTTAAACTCTAGTTTTATTATTCAAACAGTTGAGAGTAAGTGTTTCCTAAGCAGACACTTCAGTATCCTTGTCACTTCAGAGAGCTGTGACTTTGTGTGTACAATTATATTAAATTTACAGATGGCAGAGAAAAGCAGAGATGCAGAAAAAAGCAGAGATGATGCTGTGCAACTCACTTTGACCACTCTTTACTGGCCAAACAGAGGCTGAGAGCCATTCAGGAAGAGTTTGGCCTTCCCAAACACAGCATCATCCAAGAAGTTCAAACTCGCTGGAACTCAACATTACACATGTTGCAGAGGATGTTTGAACAGAGGCGTACACTGAATGTGTATGCAGGTGAATACAGATATATCAGCAGTTTGTCTGCTGCAGTGGGACATTGTCACTAACCTAATTGAGACTCTGGCACCTATGGAGGAGGTGACACTGGAGATGAGCCACTCCAACGCCACAGCCGCATGCATCATCCCCAGTGTGTCGGTGCTGAAGCTGATGCTGCAGCAGGAGGATTCTTCTACTCAAGGCATCAAAATTTTACGGAAGACCATGTTGGACAGTCTGACAAGGCGGTGCTCCAAGGCCGAGGAGACAAAATTGCCTGGTTCTGGCAACTGTCCTGGATCCACGTTACAAGAGCTAGGCCTTCAGCTCAGTGACAGCACTAGAGAAATACAAAAGAGTGGCTGAAGGAGGAGTCTGACCTACTAAGGAAACCAAATCCCAGAGCCACAGCAGAATGGACTAGTGAAGAGGAGGACCCAGATCCAGGTGCAAAGAGGCAAAGAGTCCAAGTAGATCAGTCACCCAGTCTGGTGGACAGCCTCTACGCTAGAATCCTTGGAAGCCAAGAGGGCAGGGCTGTAGTCCAGCGCAGTTTTTAAATTGAGTTGGAGCGTTACCTCACAGAGCCTGTCATTGACAGAAGGAGCACCTTGTCTTTGGAGTGGTGGACGCAGAATGAGGACAGACTTCAATCACTCGCTCCACTGGCAAAGAAGTTTCTGTCCCCCACCTTCTTCGGTCCCAAGTAGAGGTCGACCGATTATGATTTTTCAACACCGATACCGATTATTGGAGGACCAAAAAAGCCGATACCGATTAATCTGCCGATTAAAAAAAAAAAAGTCTTTATTTATTTGTAATAATGACAATTACAACAATACTGAATGAACACTTATTTTAACTTAATATAATACATCAATAAAATCAATTTAGCCTCAAATAAATAATGAAACATGTTCAATTTGGTTTAAATAATGCAAAAACAAAGTGTTGGAGAAGAAAGTAAAAGTGCAATATGTGCCATGTAAAAAGGCTAACGTTTAAGTTCCTTGCTCAGAACATGAGAACATATGAAAGCTGGTGGTTTCTTTTAACATGAGTCTTCAATATTCCCAGGTAAGAAGTTTAAGGTTGTAGTGCAGAAAGCAGAGCTTGTCTGCATGTTCCCGTCAGTCTGCTCCTCCACTTATCATAAATGATCCCCACCTCACTGAACACTCGCTCACTTGGGACTAGAGGTCGACCGATTAATCGGAATGGCCGATTAATTGGGGCCGATTTCAATTTTTAATAACAATCGGTAATCTGCATTTTTGGACACCAATCACAGCCGATTACATTGCACTCCATGAGGAGACAGCGTGTGTAACGGTTGTCGTACTCCTCCTCCTCCTCGGACGAGGAGAGGAGAGAGGGATCGGAAGACCAATATGCAGCGAGGTATGATGACATAATTTTAATAAAACAATACGGGAAAAACACGAAACGAAACCACTTGAAATAATTAACAAAATAACAAAACAAATGTAGACAAACCTGAACTATACGAACTTACATATAACACTAAGAACGCACAAACAGGGAAAATAGACTACACAAAAGGAACGATGTACAAACAAACCGAACAGTCCCGTATGGTGCGTCAAACACTGACACAGGAGACAATCACCCACAAACAAACAGTGTGAACACACCTACCTTAATATGACTCTCAATCAGAGGAAATGAAAAAAAAAAACACCTGCCTCTAATTGAGAGCCATATCAGGTCACCCAAAACCAACATAGAAACAGAAAACATAGACTGCCCACCCACACTCACGTCCTGACCAACTAACACATACAAAACTAACAGAAACCAGGTCAGGAACGTGACAGCGTGGCAGGCTGACTACCTGTTATGCGAGTGCAGCAAGGAGTCACGGTAAGGTGCTAGCTAGCGTTAAACGTATCTTATAAAAAACAATCAATCTTAACATAATCACTAGTTAACTATACATGGTTGCTGATATTATTAGTTTATCTAGCTTGTCCTGGGTTGAATATAATCGATGCGGTGCCTGTTAATTTATCATTGAATCATAGCCTACTTCACCAAACGGTGACCAGAGCTTACCCAGGATGCTGCACAACAACTTAAGTTGGGCTTGAAGTGACAAACCCGAACTCCACGCTTCGTGCAAATTCATGCCAATGCCTTGTCTTTTCCTATGAAATTATGTGTAAATTGCCTCGGTTTCATTTCAGGGCTGGGTCTTATTTGAATGATACAACCCACCAGCATGGCATTGTTTATTAATCAGAAACACCTGCAAAGTTTGAGTCGCAACTGAGCTGGGCAATATAATAGATAACCTTTGGCTACAGCAAAGATGATGGATAATTAAGCAATAAATGCAGGAGGAGGTGTGGTATATGGCCAATATACCACGGCTAAGGGCTGTTCTTACGCACAACGCAAGGTGGAGTGCCTGGACACAGCCCTTAGCCGTGGTATATTGGCCATGTACCACAAACCCCTGAGGTGCCTTATTGATATTATAAACTGGTTACCAATGTAATTAGAGCAGTTAAAATACATAGTCATACCCTTGATATACGGTCTGATATACCAGGCTGTCAGCCAATCAGCATTCAAGGCTCGAACCACCCAGTTTATAAATGAAGATACACTATATACACAAAAGTATGTAGACACCCATTCAAATGAATTGATTTGTCTATTTCAGCCACACCCGTTGCTGACAGGTGTATAAAATCGAGCACACAGCCATGCAATCTCCATAGACAAACATTGACAGTAAAATGGCCTTACTGAAGAGCTCAGAGACTTTCAACGTGGCACCATCATAGGATGCCACCTTTCCAACAAGTCAGTTTGTCAAATTTCTGCCTTGCTAGAGCTGCCCCGGTCAACTGTAAGCACTGTTATTGTGAAGTGGAAACGTATAGGAGCAACAACGGCTCAACTGCAAAGTGGTATGCCACACAAGCTTACAGAACAGTACCGGAGTGCTGAAGCGCGTAAAAATCGTCTGTCCTTGGTTGCAACACTACCAAGTTCCAAACTGCCTCTGGAAGCAACGTCAACACAAGAACTGTTTGTTGGGAGGTTCATGAAATGGGTTTCCATGACCGAGCAGCTACACACAAGCCTAAGATCACCATGCGCAATGCCAAGCATTTGCTGCAGTGGTGTAAAGCTCTCCACCATTGGACCAGTGGAAACTCATTCTCTGGCATGATGAATCACGCTTCACCATCTGGCAGTCCGACGGATGAATCTGGGTTTGGCGGATGCCAGGAGAATGCTACCTGCCTGAATGTATAGTGCCTACTGTACAGTTTGGTGGAGGAGGAATAATGGTCTGGGGCTGTTTTTCATGGTTCGGGCTAGGCCCCTTAGTTCCAGTGAAGGGAAATCTTAACTCTACAGCATTCAATGACATTCTAGACGATTCTGTGCTTCCAACTTTGTGGCAACAGTTTGGGGAAGGGCCTTACCTATTTCAGCATGAAAATGCCCCCATGTACAAAGCGAGGTCCATACAGAAATGTTTGTCGAGATCGGTGTGGAAGAACTTGACTGGCCTGCACAGAGCCCTGACCTCAACCCCATCAAACACATTTGGGATGAATTGGAACTCCGACTGAGCCAGGCCCAACATCAGTGGCCGACCTCACTAATGCTCTTGTGGTTGAATGGAAGCAAGTCCCTGCAGCAATGTTCCAACATCTTGTGGAAAGCCTTCTCAACAGAGTGGAGGCTATTATAGCAGCAAAGGGGGGACCAACTCCATATTAATGCCCATGATTTTGGAATGAGATGTTCGATGAGCAGGTAGCGACATTCTTTCGGTCATGTAGTGTACTTCACTCAGGCCGCTTACCATTGAAGAAAATGGTCAGTTCCGGGTCAGACAGGTTGGTTGTTTAGCAACAGAAACGATGCACGCACAACCATGGGGCAAAACAGATGAGGTTGGCTTCGATTGTTGACAACATGTAAGCTATATTTCGTCTCTCATTTATTGAGAACATAAATAACTTTGCACAATGACCACTTGTTGTCTCTTAAATATATTGTTACAGTTGTTGGTTAGCTAGCTAGCGAATTTTAGACACATTAGCATTGACATGAAATCAGTCAAAACACCTCAAATTAAGACATGGTATCAATAACAAGATGAAACAAGCTGAAACGTGCCACTTATGATTCCTCACATGGCAGTTTCTTGTCATTCTTGCTAGCAATCTGGCCATCCGGAATCACAACAACAGGCTGACTTCTGCCCCATGGAAGTGCGCACATTGTTTTGGTGACGTTGTCAGCCAACTCATCTATAGACACCAACCCATCTATAGACACAGACACTATTTAGCTCATTGACTTACATTGAACCAGAAAAAAAAAGTCAATGGGTCATCTCTTTCCCCCTTCTGTCTCTGGCTACAGCTTTTTACTGGCTGCCTGAGCCATGGAGCAAATTAAAATAGGTTGCACCCCCACCTTATCACCAGCAACTAATCATAATCAATTGGAAATTTAAAGTTTCACTTATTTTTGCTCTAGTCTGTCTAAATAAAATATGGTAAATGGTCAAATTGCGTGCGATATGATTTCATTTTGGAACCGCTCCCCCAAGATGTTTTGGCCACACTCCACTGCTTTGACTGATGCAGCTAGAATTCAAGTGTCTATCCTACACTGAACAAAAATATAAATGCAACATGCAACAATTTCAAAGATTTGACTTAAGATTTGACTGAGTTAAAGTTATTTTATTTTTAGATCTGTGTATTGTTAGATATTACTGTACTGTTGGAGCTAGGAACACAAGCATCTCACTACACCACAATAACATCTGCTAAATATGTGTATGTGACCAATACAATTTGATTTTGATTTATAAGGAAATCCATCAATTGAAATAAATGCATTAGGCCCTAATCTATGGATTTCACATGACTGTGAATACAGATATGCATCTGTTTGTCACAGATACCTGTAAAAAAAGAAAGTAGGGCGTGGATCAGAAGAACAGTCAGTATCTGGTGTGACCACCATTTGCCTCATTCAGAGTCACATCTCCTTCGTATAGAGTTGATCAGGGTGTTGATTGTAGCCTGTGGAATGTTGTCCCACTCCTCTTCTATGGCTGTGCAAATTTTCTGGATATTGGCAGGAACTGGAACACGCCCTCACACAAGTTGATCCAGAGCATCCCAAACATGCTTTAATGGGTGACATGTCCAGTGAGTATGCAGGCCATGGAAGAACTGGGACATTTTCAGCTTCCAGGAATTGTGTACAGATGGGGGCTGTGCATTATCATGCTATAACATGAGGTGATGGAATTCTTTCAAATTGCCATCGATAAAATGCAATTGTGTTCATTGTCCATAGCTTATGTCTGCCCATACCATAACCCCACCATGGGGCACTCTGTTCACAACGTTGACATCAGCAAACCGATCGCCCACACAACGCCATACACGCTACGCTGTCTGACATCTCCCCGGGTATAGTTGAAACCGGGGTTCATCAGTGAAGAGCACACTTCGCCAGCGTGCAAGTGGCTATCGAAGGTGAGCATTTGCCCACTGAAGTCGGTTACGCTGCCGAACTGCAGTCAGGTCAAGACTTTGGTGAGGATGACGTGCATGCAGATGAGCTTCCCTAAAACGTTTTTTTGACAGTTTGTGCAGAAATTCATTGGTTGTGCAAACCAACAGTTTCATCAGTTGTCCGCGTGGCTGGTCTCAGACAATGTTGCAGGTAAAGAAGCCAGATATGGAGGTCCTGGGCTGGAGTGGTTACACATGGTCTGCGGTTGTAAACCCGGTTGGACGAACTGCCAAATTCTCTAAAACAATGTTGGAGGTGGCTTATGGTAGAGAAATGAACATTATATTCTCTGGCAACAGCTCTGGTGGACATTCCTTCACTCAGTATACCAATTGCACGCCCCCTCAAAACTTGAAACATCTGTGGCATTGTGTTGTGTGACAAAACTGCAAATTTGAGTGGCCTTTTAATGTCCACAGCACAATGTGCACCTGTGTAAATGTCATGCTGTTTAATCAGCTTCTTGATATTCCACACCGGTCAGGTGGATGGATTATATTGGCAAAGGAGAAATGCTCACCAACAGGGATGTAAGCAAATTTGTGCTCAAAATTTGAGATAAATACAATTTTTGTGAGTACAGATGTAACAATCGTCTGTGGTGGTAAAAGGATCGGACCAAAGCGCAGCGTGGTAATTGTTCATGATGACGTTTAATTCAAACTCAGAACACTAAACAAAACAATAAACGATGAACAAACGAAACAGTACCGTGTGGCGACAAACACTGACACGGAAGACAACCACCCACAAACCAAAAGACAAAACAGGCTACCTAAATATGGTTCCCAACTCCTCCGGACTGAGGAAACTCCTCCGGACTGAGGAAACTCCTCCGGACTGAGGGGCAGCTCCGGACTGAGGGGCAGCTCCGGACTGAGGGGCAGCTCCGGACTGAGGGGCAGCTCCGGACTGAGGGGCAGCTCATGACTGAGGGGCAGCTCATGACAGAGGTAGCTAAGGACTGAGGGGTAGCTCAGGACTGAGGGGTAGCTCAGGACTGAGGGGTAGCTCAGGACTGAGGGGTAGCTCAGGACTGAGGGGTAGCTCAGGACTGAGGGGTAGCTCAGGACTGAGGGGTAGCTCAGGACTGAGAGGTAGCTCAGGACTGAGAGGTAGCTCAGGACTGAGGGGTAGCTCAGGACTGAGGGGTAGCTCAGGACTGAGGGGTAGCTCAGGACTGAGGGCAACTCCGGACTGAGGGGCAGCTCCCGACTGAAGGACGGCTCTGGCGGCTCCTGACTGGCGGGTGGCTCTGACGGCTCCTGACTGGCGGGCGGCTCCTGACTGGGGGACCGGCGGCTCTGGCGGCTCCTGACTGGCGGGCGGGCGGCTCCTGACTGGCGGGCGGCTCTGGCGGCTCCTGACTGGCGGGCGGCTCTGGCGGCTCCTGACAGACGGGCGGCTCAGGCGGCGCTGGACAGACGGGCGGCTCAGGCGGCGCTGGACAGACGGGCGGCTCAGGCGGCGCTGGACAGACGGGCGGCTCAGGCGGCGCTGGACAGACGGGCGGCTCAGGCGGCGCTGGACAGACGGGCGGCTCAGGCGGCGCTGGACAGACGGGCGGCTCAGGCGGCGCTGGACAGACGGGCGGCTCAGGCGGCGCTGGACAGACGGGCGGCTCAGGCGGCGCTGGACAGACGGGCGGCTCTGGCGGCGCTGGACAGACGGGCGGCTCTGGCCTGCTGAGGCGCACAGTAGGCCTAGTGCGTGGTGCCGGAACAGGTGGTACCGGGCTGGGGACACGCACCTCTGGGCGAGTGCGGGGAGCAGGAACAGGGCATACTGGACCCTGGAGGCGCACAGTAGGCTTGGTGCGTGGTGCCGGAACTGGTGGTACCGGACTGGGGACACGCACCACTGGGCGAGTGCGGGGAGGAGGAACAGGGCGTACTGGACTCTGGAGGCACCTCAGGGCGAGTGCGGGGCGCAGGAATAGGTCACCACGGGTTGTGAAGGTACTCTGGAGACCTGGTGTGTATAGCCGGCATCAATTGTTCCGGAACTTTAACACGTTTCAGGATGAGTACTAGGAACTGACACATGTGGCATCAGACAGCTAACACGCTCTTCAGGGCGAATGCCATGCATACTACACCAAACCAGCAGCTCTCTCTCTTCACTCTCCTCCAATTTTATCAACAACTCCTCGAATGTCTCATAATCTCCCCTCCTTTCACTCTCCTCCAATTTGTACAATAACTCCTCAACAATCTCAGACTCACACCTCAACTTTGCCGACTGCTCTGGTTCCATCCTCGGCTCCTTACGGTAAGCACGGGAAGTTGGCTCAGGTCTGACTCCTGACTGCCACACTCCCCGTGTTCCCCCCCCAATACATTTTTGGGGCTGCCTCTCGGGCTTCCTTGCCAGCCGTGTTCCCTCGTAACGCCGGTTCCCTTTAGCTGCTGCCTCCGCTCTCCTGGCTGCCTCCACCTGTTCCCATGGCAGGCGATCCCTTCCAGCCAGAATCTCCTCCCATGTGTAACATCCCTTGCCATTTAGAATGTCCTCCCATGTCCATTCCTCTTCAGATTTCGCCCGCTGCGGCCGCTGCTGCCCGTTACCACGCTGCTTGGTCCTTTTTTGGTGGGCGTTTCTGTAACGATCGTCTGTGGTGGTAGAAGGATCGGACCAAAGCGCAGCGTGGTAATTGTTCATGATGATGTTTAATTAAAACTCAGAACACTAAACAAAACAATAAACAATGCACAAACGAAACAGTACCGTGTGGCGACAAACACACACGGAAGACAACCACCCACAAACCAAAAGACAAAACAGGCTACCTAAATATGGTTCCCAATCAGAGACAATGACAAACACCTGCCTCTGATTGAGAACCATATCAGGCCAAACGACAAACCCAACATAGAAACACAAAACATAGATAACCCACCCAACTCATGCCCTGACCACACTAAAACAAAGAAAATACAAAAGAACTATGGTCAGAACGTGACAATAGAACATTTCTGGGAACTTTTATTTCAGATCATGAAACATGGGACCAACACTTCAAATGTTGTGTTTCTATTTCTGTTCAGTGAATAATGAAAAGGCACCCGTGAAAGATTATGCTTTGTGTCCGATGCGCTCAAGGTGTTGTTATATATCATTTGCGGCATACATCATGAGCAAAGTCATTGTAGCCTGTCATTTCACTTCCCCTAGCTGTGAGAACCATGGCCTCACGAGCCTACCAAAGGTTGCAGCGTGCCCATTACAATGTAGAAAAATGTGTCTAGTCCGAACCGTTCAATAGTTAGGCTATCCATATTACCAGAGCTTCATCTTATTCTTTCTATGGAGAATTCGCGGCGGCAATCTATGGAAGATGGCAATAGATGGCAAAGTCCAAGATAGTGGTTTCCCCTATCCATCTGTGGCAAAGTTCTCTACATGCTTATGACAAATCCAGCTCCAGAACCAGCCATAGCCAAGCTGGCTACATGTGTCATTCTTTCGGAGATGGAACCTAAAAGACAATTTCCGCTATAGGTCTGGAATTACATGGAAATAGTGTCAGCTTTGCCCTCTGGTGGGGGCCTTTAATTAAAAAATATATATAGACTCTTAGCTTTCATTTGACATGATCCTTTGAACTTCACATGTTGGTGCTCATGGGTCCTTTTACATGGAAAAGATCTATAACCTTTCAGCATACTCTCTTGATTAAAGATGCACTCTTAAGCACAACAAATTCGTAACACATTGCCCTAATTGGATTCGTAACAGATCACACTAATTGCAAAAATCATATGATATCATACAAATTGCAAAATTCTTAACATATCACACAAATGGATGACGTTGTATGCTAAAAACGGGGGCCAATTTTGGCTTATGGGCACCACTTTAAAAACTACTGGCTGAAATTATACAAAAGTTTGAGAGTGCATCTAACTTATTAGCCTATAGTATACTATCTTTGATTAACTTACTAGCCTATAGTATACTGTCTTGGATTAATTTACTAGCCTATAGTATACCGTCTTTGATTAGCTTACTAGCCTATAGTATTTTTACTAGCCTATAGTAGATTGTCTTTGATTAACTTACTAGCCTGTAGAATACTGTATTTGATGCAGTAGCCTACACAATAGTTTAGGTGCGATCCAATGTTACATTAGCTACGTTTCATAAAACACATACACATTTACAAAGTTGTAGGCTAGCCTCTTTGCGCAAATATACTCACTGTGTGTTGCCGATACGCCGATGTTTTTTCAGTTAAATAAATCGTTGGGACTGCGTCAAGATTTAATATTAACCTCGTGGTGAAACCGAGATCAAGTTTTGTGAAGCACTCTTCTGTAAAGTGGTCGCCACATAAGCGGGACACAACTGGAATGTTGTCTCCTGAGTTGCTTTCATTAATAAACTGTAGCCACTGTTGACGTCTCTGTGGCTCCTCTGGTAAACTGTAATGAATAATTGCGTCCGATTTATTGGCGCATCCTCTAACAATGCATCTATGGATTTCCATTGTGCACTTTTCTTTAGCCAGTTATTTTCTCATGAAACAGAGCAAAATTTGATATACTTTTTAGCTACTCATTTTGTCGTCACCACTGACACAGATTGTTGCTCTCTTTGCTAGCCAACTGTTAGCAACAACAACCAAGTTAGCATTGTGGCTAAGCTGTCTACAGTGTTGAGTCAATAATTAATATCCTCACGTTGACTTTACACATTCTCTCTATCTGGCTATGCCGTTTGAACAGTGGTGAATATGTGTACAACATATTTTCCAGGTACTAAAATGCAAATTAATGAATTGCAAAAATAGCTAGGAGGTTGCAACTTCTTATGTTTTTGCAACAGAATAGGCGCACGGTCGCCTCCTACTGTAGTGGAGTGTGTCTACTGAACGACCATTTACTCTAGGAGGCTATATTATTTTCCTCAAACGAATTAACACATAAAATGTATATCGAATTGATTGGTTTGATTATTCTAAACACGTACACAGTTCCAGCTTATGAAAATGTTAAAATATTAGTAAAATACATTCCATATATGTTTCCACTGTGTCTGGTCCATTCACATTGCCAAGAAAGTTAGCCCATTCTACATTTACACATATATTTTCAAAGGAACATAATACAATTTAAACCTGTACTATTATTGCCTACCGAAACGGATATAATCAAAGACAGTAGCTAGCTAGCACCAAATTGCATTTAAATAAACTCTGTGCTGGCATAGTTCCAGTTCTCTTAGTGTTTTGCTGTTTCACAATGTGTAAATAAAGCTTTATAATTCTGTAGGAAATGACATGCGCATACCGGTACACCAGCGGTGACTTGGTTTTACGTGAATTCTGTAGAGAGAAATTGGCCCGTTTTTCTTATTCAATATTGTTCATACAACAGTAAGCGACAACACATCACCACGGGACGAAAATAAGATCTGAGCTGTAAAAAAATATGCCCAAGAACAAAGGTAAAGTGTTAGAATTGCTGTCTTTTCCCGTAATGTGTGGCTATCTCTGTCCGGCATCTCTGACTAGTTACACGCATTGAAAACGTGACACAATTGAATCAAAGACTGTAACCTTCTAGTTTAGCTAGTTAACCAGCATAATGTCTAGTTAACCAGTAACTAGCTAGAGTTCATGTTCAGAAGTAATGTTACGACAAGCTAGCTAAGTGAAGTTTACAGCAGCCAGCTCGCTATAATTGTATTTTTTAAGTGGAGCAAATTAATATTATTCTGTCGTTTAACTAACTAAGTTAGCCGGTTTGCTCATCACTTACGATACTAACACCGGCATTTAGGTAACGTTATTTATTCAGCTTACAACACCCATTCACACCCCAGTCAACTGGTTACACTTGCCTGAAGAAATTTATCAGGAAGGTTTCAAGTACTGGCTGTAGTAGGCCATATGGCTTATCTGCGGTCTGTATTCCTGTAAAACATAGTCACATGTTGCTATACCACATGCTCCTCTTGTAGATTATGATACAGGGAGAGAGGAATGTGGGGTTCACATCACAGCCTAAAATAGTAAACTCAGCAAAAAAAAATGAAACGTCTTCACTGTCAACTGCGTTTATTTTCAGCAAACTTAACATGTGTAAATATTTGTATGAACATAACAAGATTCAACAACTGAGACATAAACTGAACAAGTTCCACAGACATGTGACTAACAAATTGAATAATGTGTCCCTGAACAAAGAGGGGGTCAACATCAAAAGTAACAGTCAGTATCTGGTGTGGCCACCAGCTGCATTAAGTACAGCAGTGCATCTCCTCCTCATGGACTGCACAATATTTGCCAGTTATTGCTGTGAGATGTTACCCCACTCTTCCACCAAGGCACCTGCAAGTTCCCAGACATTTCTGTGGGGAATGGCCATAGCCCTCACCCTCCGATCCAACAGGTCCCAGACGTGCTCAATGGGATTGAGATCCGGGCTCTTCGCTGGGCATGGCAGAACACTGACATTCCTGTCTTGCAGGAAATCACGCACAGAACGAGCAGTATGACTGGTGGCATTGTCACGCTGGAGGGTCATGTCAAGATGAGCTTGCAGGAAGGGTACCACATGAGGAGGATGTCTTTCCTGTAACGCACAGCGTTGAGATTGCCTGCAATGACAACAAACTCAGTCCGATGATTCTGTGACACACCGCCCCAGACCATAACGGACCCTCCACCTCCAAATCGATCCCGCTCCAGAGTACAGGCCTCGGTGTAACGCTCATTACTTTGACGATAAACGCGAATCCGACCATCACCCCTGGTGAGACAAAACCGTGACTCGTCAGTGAAGAGCACTTTTTGCCAGTCCTGTCTGGTCCAGCGACGGTGGGTTTGTGCCCATAGGCGACGTTGTTGCTGGTGATGTCTGGTGAGTACCTGCCTTACAACAGGCCTACAAGCCCTCAGTCCAGCCTCTCTGTTTATTGCGGACAGTGTGAGCACTGATGAAGGGATTGTGTGTTCCTGGTGTAACTTGGGCAGTTGTTGTTGCCATCCTGTACCTGTCCCGCAGGTGTGATGTTCGGATGTACCGATCCTGTGCAGGTGTTGTTACACGTGGTCTGCCACTGCGAGGACGATCAGCTGTCCGTCCTGTCTCCCTGTAGTGCTGTCTTAGGCGTCTGACAGTACAGACATTGCAATTTATTGCCCTGGCCACATCTGCAGTCCTCATGCCTCCTTGCAGCATGCCTAAGGCATGTTCACGCAGATAAGCAGGGACCCTAGGCATCTTTATTTTGGTGTTTTTCAGAGTCATTAGAAAGGCCACTTTAGTGTCCTACGTTTTTATAACTGTGACCTTAATTGCCTACCGTTTGTAAGCTGTTAGTCTCTTAACGACTGTTCCACAGGTGCATGTTCATTAATTATTTATTGTTCAATGAACAAGCATTGGAAACAGTGTTTAAACCCTTTACAATGAAGATCTATGAAGTTACTTGAATTATCTTTGAAAGAAAGGGTCCTGAGAAAGGGAAGTTTCTTTTTTTGCTGAGTTTATTTAGGTTAGCTAGCTATTGGGCTCAATAATCACAGGTCAAGGGGAAACTCAAGACCATTACCTTACATAGCTACTGTAGTTAAATACACTTACAGGGCCTTCAGAAAGTATTCATACCGCTTGACTTATTCCACATTTAGTTGTTACAGCCTGAATTCAAAGTTGATAAAATGTTGCTTTTTTTCTCACCAACTACACACAATACCCCAAAATGACAAAGTGAAAACAACATGTTATTAGAAATGCACATTTATTGAATTTGTTGTTACAGCCTTAAGAATGTCTTTCTGGGTTAGTCTCTGAGCTTTGCACACCTGGATTGTACAATATTTGCACATTTTTCTTCTTAAAATTTTTCAAGCTCTGTCAAGTTGGTTGTTGATCATTGCTAAACAGCCATTTTCAGGTCTTGCAATAGATTTTCAAGACGATTTTTAAATCAAAACTGTAACAAGGCCACTTAGAAACATTCAATAACATTCAATGTCGTCTTGGTAAGCAACTCCAGTGTACATTTGGCCTCGGTCCCGTGTGGCTCAGTTGGTAGAGCATGGCGCTTGCAACGCCAGGGTTGTGGGTTCATTCCCCACGGGGGGACCAGGATGAATATGTATGAACTTTCCAATTTGTAAGTCGCTCTGGATAAGAGCGTCTGCCAAATGACTTAAATGTAATGTAAATGTAAATGCCTTGTATTTTAGGTTATTGTCCTGCTGAAAGGTGAATTTGTCTCCCAGTGTCTGTTGGAAAGCAGACTGAACCATGTTATTTTCACATATAGAAAGAACATTTCTTTCAATAAACAGACACTATTGTGGAATAACTACAATGTTGTTTATCTATCCTCAGTTTCTCCTATCGCAGCCATCAAACTCAAACTGTTTGAAAATCACCATTGGCCTCATGGTGAAATCCCTGAGCGGTTTCCTTTAGAGGTCGACCGATTATGATTTTTCAACGCCGATACCAATTATTGGAGAACCAAAAAAAAGCCGATACCGATTAATTGGCTGATTTTATTTTTATTTATTTGATGACAATTACAACAATACTGAATGAACACCTTTTATTTTAACTTAATATAATACACCAATCAAATCAATTTAGCCTCAAATAAATAAT
The DNA here is from genome assembly GCF_029448725.1 of Salvelinus fontinalis. Taxonomy (NCBI): domain Eukaryota; kingdom Metazoa; phylum Chordata; class Actinopteri; order Salmoniformes; family Salmonidae; genus Salvelinus; species Salvelinus fontinalis. The sequence continues at coordinate 33,566,055 of NC_074689.1, forward strand.
GTTCAATTTGGTTTAAATAATGCAAAAACAAAGTGTTGGAGAAGAAAGTAAAAGTGCAATATGTGCCATGTAAGAAAGCTAACGTTTAAGTTCCTTCCTCAGAACATGAGAACATATGAAAGCTGGTGGTTCCTTTTAACATGAGTCTTCAATATTCCCAGGTAAGAAGTTTTAGGTTGAGGTTATTATAGGACTGTTTCTCTCTATACCATTTGTATTTCATATACCTTTGACTATTGGATGTTCTTATAGGCACTTTAGTATTGCCAGTGTAACAGTATAGCTTCCGTCCCTCTCCTCGCTCCCCTACCTGGGCTCGAACAAGGAACACATCGACAACAGCAACCCTCGAAGCATCGTTACCCATCGCTCCACAAAAGCCTCGGCCCTTGCAGAGCAAGGGGAACAACTACTCCAAGTCTCAGAGCGAGTGATGTTTGAAACGCTATTAGCGCGCTCCCCGCTAACTAGCTAGCCATTTCACATCGGTTACACCAGCCTAATCTCGGGAGTTGATTGGCTTGAAGTCATAAACAGCTCAATGCTTGAAGCACAGGGAAGAGCTGCTGGCAAACGCACGAAAGTGCTATTTGAATGAATGCTTACGAGCCTGCTGCTGCCTACCACCGCTCAGTCAGACTACTCTATCAAATATCAAATCATAGACTTAATTATAACATAATAACACACAGAAATACGAGCCTTAGGTCATTAATATGGTCAAATCCGGAAGCTATCATTTCGAAAACAAAACGTTTATTCTTTCAGTGAAATACAGAACCATTCCGTATTTTATCTAAAGGGTGGCATCCATAAGTCTAAATATTCCTGTTACATTGCACAACCTTCAATGTTATGTCATAATTACGTAAAATTCTGGCAAATTAGTTCACAACGAGCCAGGTGTCCCAAACTGTTGCATATACCCTGACTCTGCGTGCAATGAACGCAAGAGAAGTGACACAATTTCCCTAGTTTAATATTGCCTGCTAACATGAATTTCTTTTAACTAAATATGCATGTTTAAAAATACTTACTTCTGTGTATTGATTTTAAGAAAGGCATTGATGTTTATGGTTAGGTACATTCGTGCAACGATTATGCTTTTATCGCAAATGCGCTTTTGTTAAATAATCCCCCGTTTGGCGAAGTTGGCTGTCTTTGTTAGGAAGAAATAGTTGTCACAGTTCGCAACGAGCCAGGCGGCCCAAACTGCTGCATATAGCCTGACTCTGTTGCACAGAACGCAAGAGAAGTGACACAATTTCCCTAGTTAAAATAAATTCATGTTAGCAGGCAATATTAACTAAATATGCAGGTTTAAAAATATATACTTGTGTATTGATTTTAAGAAAGGCGTTGATGTTTATGGTTAGGTACACATTGGTGCAATGACGGTTCTTTTTTCGCGAATGCCCTTGTTAACTCACCCGTTTGGCGAAGTAGGCTATGATTCAATGCTAAATTAACAGGCACCGCATCGATTATATGCAACACAGGGCAAGCTAGATAAACTAGTAATATCATCAACCATGTATAGTTAACTAGTGATTATGTTAAGATTGATTATTTTTTATAAGATACGTTTAATGCGAGCTAGCACCTGACCATGGCTCCTTGCTGCACTCGCATAACAGGTAGTCAGCCTGCCACACAGTCTCCTCGTGGAGTGCAATGTAATCGGCCATGATCGGTGTCCAAAAATGCTGATTACCGATTGCTATGAAAACTTGAAATTGGCCATTCCGATTAATCGGTCGACCTCTAGTTTCCTTCCTCTCTGGCAACTGAGTTAGGAGGGGCGCCTGTATATTTGTAGTGACTGGGTGTATTGATACACCATCCAAAGTGTCATTAATAACTTCATCATGCTCAAAGGGACATTTCATGTCTGCTTTTTTAAAACCCATCTACCAATAGGTGCCCTTCTTTGCGAGGTATTGGAAAACCTCCCTGGTCTTTGTGGTTGAATCTGTGTTTGAAATTCACTTCTTGACTGAGGGACCTTACAATTATCTGTATGTGTGGGGAACAGAGATGAGGTAGTAATTAAAAGATCATGTTAAACACTATTACATACAGACTCATACAAAGGTCTTCCTCGCCCTCCATTTGGCAAATCAGACCATAATTTTATCTTGCTGATTCCTGCTTACAAGCAAAACTCAAACAGGAAGTACCTGTGACACACTCAATTCAGAAGTGGTCTGATGAAGCGGATGCTCTGCTACAGGACTGTTTAGCTAGCACAGACTGGAATATGTTTCGGGATTCATCCGATGGCATTGAGGAGTTTGTCACCAGCTTCATTCATTGTTTTAAAAAATGAAATGCTATTCAACTTTTATTTAACACTAACGTAAGTTAAGAACAAATTGTTATTTACAATGACGGCCTACCGCTTCGTGATGAGCGGTTACAATGATGGTTGATGCCCCTATTAATAAGTGCATCGACGACGTCGTTCCCACAGTGACCGTATGCACATATCCCAACCAGCAGGCATGTATTACAGGCAACATCTGCACTGAACTAAAGGCTAGCTCAAAGTGGGACACTAACCTTGATGATTATAAGAAATCCTGCTTCGCCCTCTGACGAACCATCAAATGGACAAAGTGTCAGTACAGGACTAAGATTGAATCCTACTGCACTGGCTCCGTCGGATGTGGCAGGGCTTGCAAACTATTATAATGAACAAAGGGAAGCACAGCCACGAGCTGCCCAGTGACGCTAGCATACCACACGAGCCAAATGCCTTCTATGCTCGTTTCGAGGCAAGCAACACTGAACCATGCGTGAGAGCACCAGCTGTTCTGGACTACTGTGTGATCAAGCTCTCAGTAGCCGATGTGAGTAAGACCTTTAAACAGGTTAACATTCACAGGCCATAGGGACATACAGATTACCAGGAGGTGTCTAAACTGACTTCTCCCTGACCCAGTCTGTAATACCTACATGTTTGAAGCAGACCACCATAGTCCCTGTGCCAAGAACGCCAAGGTAATCTGTCTAAATGACTAGCGCCCCGTAGCACTCACATCTGTAGCCCTGAAATGCTTTGAAAGGCTGGTCATGGCTCACATCAACACCATCTCAAACACCCTGGACCCACTCCAATTTGCATACTGCCCCAAAAGATCCACAGATTTACATTTATATTGCGCTCCACACTGCCCTTTCCCACTTGGACAAAATGAACACGTGAGAATGCTGTTCATTGACCACAGTTCAGCGTTCAACAACATAGTGTCCTCGAAGCTCATCACTAAGCGAGGGTCCCTGGGATTGAACACCTCCCTCTGCAACTGGATCCTGCACTTCCTGATGGGTCGCCCAACAAATCTGCCACGCAGACCCTCAACACGGGGGGCAACTCAGAGATGCACGCTTAGTCCTCTCCTGTACTCCCTGTTCACCATCAACTGTGTGGCCGTGCGACTCCAACACCATTAAGTTTGCTGACAACACAATGGTGGTGGGCCTGATCACTGACGACAATGACACCGCCTATAGGGAGTAGGTCAGAGACCTGGCAACACCAGTAAGACAAAGGAGCTGATCGTGGAATGTGTTCAGAGCTTCAAGTTCCTCGGGGGCCATCTCACTAACGATCTGTCATGGTCGTGAAGAGGGCACGACAACAGCTCTTCCCCCTCAGTAGGCTGAAAAAAATGTGTCCTCAAAGTTCTAAGGCTGCACCATCGAGAGCACCTCTATTGGCTGCATCACCGCTTGATATGGCAACTTCTTGGCTTCCTACCTCAAGGTGCTAAAGAGGGTTGTGCGTATGGCCCAGTCCATCACTGTTCTCGAGCTCCCTGTCAATCAGGACCTCTATACCAGGCGGTGTCAGAGGAATGCCCAAAAAATGGTCAGACTTTAGCCGCCCAAGCCTGAGAATGTTCTCCCTGCTACTGCACGGCAAGCCGGTACCAATGCATCTGTAACGGCTGTCTCTCTCCTCATCCTCGGACGAGGTGAGGAGAGAAGGATCTTCAGACCAAAATGCAGCTTGAGGGAAATAAGCCATCTTTTTATTTATGACGCTGATGGCAACACGAAAAAACAAAACACTTTCAAAAATACAAAACAAGAAAACGACGTATACGAAACCTGAACATAAACTTACATAACTAACACGTAACACTTACGGACAGGAAACATACTACATCGAAACGAAACGAAACGAACAACCGAAACAATCCCGTATGGTGTAAGACATAACACAGACACAGGAGACAATCACCCACAAACAAATAGTGAGAACGCCCTACCTAAATATGACTCTTAATTAGAGGAAAACGCAAACCACCTGCCTCTAATTAAGAGCCATACCAGGCAACCCAAAACCAACATAGAAACAGATAACATAGACTGCCCACCCAAAACACATGCCCTGACCATAAACACATAAAAAACAACATAAAACAGGTCAGGACCGTTACAGCATCAAGTCTGGAACCAACAGGACCCTAAACAGCTTCTAACCCCAAGCCATAAGACTTCTAAAAACTACTGCTAAATAGCTAATCAAATAGCTTCTCGGACTACCTGCATTGACCATTTTGTTTGCACTAACATTCTTGCACTGACTCTATGGACTCACACTGGACTCTACTTACACTGACACCCCAACACATTGATGCGACACACTCACACACTTTCCTACTCACCAAATACGCTGCTGCAGCTGTCTTTTCCACCCACATTTTGTTATGTTACTGTTATTCTGAAAAGGATTAAATAAATAAAATACTCAGCATACTACACACAGTACCCCATAATGACAAAGCGAAAACAGTTTTAGACATTTGCAAATTTATTCAAAATAAAAACCATACCTTATTAACATACATATTCAGACCCTTTAATATAAGACTCAATTGAGCTCCGTTTCCTCCATTGATCATCCTTGATGTTTCTACCTTGATTGGAATCCACCTGTGGTAAATTGAATTGATTGTGTTGAGGCACAGATCTGGGGAAGGGTACCTAAACATTTCTGAACAGCATTGAAGGTCCAAGAACACAGAAGGGCCTTGGTCAGGGAGGTGACCAAGAACCCGATGGTCACTCTGACAGAGCTCCAGAGTTCCTCTGTGGAGATGGGAGAACCTTCCAGAAGGACAACCATCTCTGCAGCACTCCACCAATCATGCCTTTATGGTAGAGTGGCCAGACGGAAGCCACTTCTCAGTAAAAGGCACATGACGGCCCACTTGGAGTTTTCCAAAAGGCACCTAAAGGACTCTCAGACCATGAGAAAAAATATTATCTTGTCTGATGAAACCAAGATTGAATGCTTTGACCTGAATGAACCTCTTGGCGCACGGATCCCTTTTACGGGATAATTTTCGTAAACAACCGCTGAATTGCAGAGCGCCAAATTTTAAAATAAAATACTAAAAATATTTATTTTCATGAAATCACAAGTGAAATATACCAAAACACAGCTTAGCTTGTTGTTAATCCACCTATCGTGTCAGATTTTGAAAATATGCTTTACAGCGAAAGCAATCCAAGCGTTTGCAAGTTTATCGATCACCAGACAAAACATTACAAACAGCTAGCAGCAATGTAGATTGGTCACGAAAGTCCGAAAAGCAATAAAATGAATCGCTTACCTTTGATGTTTGCACTCACGAGACACAATAAATGTTCCTTTTGTTCGATAAATATTATTTTTATATCCAAAAACCTCCATTTGGTTGGTGCGTTATGTTCAGAAATCAACAGGATCCAGCAGTCATGAAGGGAAGACAAAAATTCCAAATAGTATCCGTAAAGTTCGTAGAAACATGTCAAACGTTTTTTATAATCAATCCTCAGGTTGTTTTTAACATAACTAATCGATCATATTTCAACCGGACGGTAAACTATCAATACTAGAGAGAAAGAAAATGTCGAGCAACAACTTTCACGCGCATGAACTAATCAAAGGACACCTGGCCATCCACTGACGCATTTTGATAAATCTCGCAAATTTTTCAGAATAAAAGCTTGAAACTATGTCTAAAGCCTGTTCACAGCCTGTGGAAGCCATTGGAAAATTAATCTGGTTGATATCCCTTTAAATGGAGGATAGGCAGGCAATAGAACAGGGATTTTTCAAAATAAGAGCCACTTCCGGGTTGAATTTCCTCAGGTTTTCGCCTGCAAAATCAGTTCTGTTATACTCACAGGCAATATTTTGACAGTTTTGGAAACTTTAGAGTTTTTTCTATCATCTGTCAATTATATGCATATTCTAGCATCTGGGCCTGAGAAATAGGCCGTTTACATTGGGAACGTTATTTTTCCAAACATAAAAATTCTGCCTCCTAGCGTCAAGAAGTTAAGAGTCACGTCTGTAGGCAACCTGGAACCATCTCTGCAGTGAAGCATGCTGGTGGCATTATCATGCTGTGAGGATGTTTTTCAGCGACAGGGACTGGGAGACTAGCCAGGATCGAGTGAAAAATGAATGGAGCAAAGTATAGAGAGATCCTTGATGGGAACCTGCTCCAGAGTGCTCAGGACCTCAGACTGGGGTGAAGGTTCACCTTCCAACAGGACAACGACCCTAAGCACACACCCAAGACAACGCAGGAGTGGCTTCGGGACACATCTCTGAATGTCCTTGAGTGTCCCAGCCAGAGCCCGGACTTCAACCCGATCAAACATCTCTGGAGAGACCTGACAATAGCTGTGCATTAACGCTCCCCATCCAACCTGACAGAGCTTGAGAGAATCTGCGGAGAAGAATGGGAGAAATTCCCCAAATATATGTGCCAAGCTTGTAGCATCATACCCAAGAAGACTCGATGCTGTAATTGCTGCCAAAGGTACTTCAACAAAGTACTGACTAAAGGGTCTGAATACTTATGTAAATGTATTATTTCAGTTTGTTTGAGCAGAAATGTCTAAACCTGTATTTGCTTTGTCATTTATGGGGTATTGTGTGTAAATTGAGGGGGGGGAACTATTTAATCAATTTTAGAATAAAGCTGTAATGTAACAATGTGAAGTCAAGGGGTCTGAATACTTTCCGAATGCACTGTATATGTACAGTACACAGCTACCTCAATTACCTCGTACTCCTGCACATCGACTCGGTACTGGTACTCCCTGTATATAGCCATGTTATTTTCTACTCCCCGTATATAGATGGCCATGTTATTCACTGTATTTATTCCTCATGCCGCTATTTATTTTGATGTATTTATTTTTTTTACCCCTTTTTTCTCCCCTATTGGTAGTTAGTCTTCTCTCATCGCTGCAACTCCTGTACGGACTCGGGAGTCGAAACGCAACCCAACCAAGCCGCACTGCCTCTTGACACAATGCCTTCTTAACCCGGAAGCCAGCTACACCAATGTGTCGGAGGAAACACCATACACCTGGCTATCGTGTCAGTGTGCACTGCGCCCGGCACGCCACAGGAGTTGCTAGTGCACTATGGGACAAGGACATCCCTGCCGGCCAAACCCTCCCCTAACCTGGACGACGCTGGGCCAATTGTGAGCCGCCCCATGGGTCTCCCGGTCGCGGCCAGCTGCGACAGAGCCTGGACTCGAACCCAGAATCTGTAGTGACACAGCTAGCTCTGCATTAGACCACTGCGCCACTCAGGAGGCCTCGTGCCACTATTTCTAGTTTATATCTTGTCTTTAACTCTGCACTGTTGGGGTTGCAAACTTAGACTTAAGACCTTTTCAGCTAAACATTTTCTATTAATTTGTAAAAATGTCTAAAAACATTATTCCACTTTGACGTGTGTGTGTATGCCAGTGACACAATCTACTTTATATTTTTTTCTTTAGGCTATAACACAACAAAATCTGGAAGAAGTGGAGGGCTGTGAATATATTCTGAAGACACTTCATACAGTCTGGATGAGAGTGTCTGCTAAATTACTAAAAGTGGTCTGGTCTGACTGAATTCTTTTCTCTTTGTCCTATCTCCAGGTAAGGGAGGAAAGAATCGTAGACGTGGAAAGAATGAGAACGAGTCAGAGAAGAGAGAGCTGGTGTTCAAAGAGGATGGGCAGGGTGAGTGGAGGGAGGGAGTGAGGGTGATGGGGGAGTACAGGGGTCTCTGCCAGGGCTTGTGTGAGGTGCAGGTTTTTGCTCCAGCAAAGCAGTAACATGGCTGATTCAACTAACCAACTCATTGTTCAAGACATGATTGGTTGATTAGTTGGTGTGTTACTGCTTTGGCTGGAGAAAAAGCCTGCACCTACACCAGCTCTAAATAAGACTTGTAAAATAACAACTGCCAGTCTCTTCCCTGTGTAGAATACCTCAACTTCTCCTAACAGTGTTCTAGATTGAATGTGCAGCTCACTTTTTTCCAGGGTTTTGGATTACAGATAGAACTAGAGCCCTGTTTTAGAGCAGACGTATTGCATTGAGGGTGTAGGCATTCAAACGTAATGATCAGCATGTCTATATTCAGTGGGAGCAGTGTACCCCTCCCTCCTGTGCTGTAGAGTACATAGTTGAAGTCAGAAGCTAAGTAAATACATTTAAACTCAGTTTTTCACAATACCTGACATTTAATCCTAGTAAAAATTCCCTGTTTTAGGTCAGTTAGGATCACCACTATTTTAAGAATGTGAAACATCAGAATAATAGTAGAAAATGATTTATTTCAGATTTTATTTCTTTCATCACATTCCCAGTGGGTCAGAAGTTTACATACACTCAATTAGTATTTGGTAGCATTGCCTTTACATTGTTTAACTTGGGTCAAATGTTTCGGGTAGCCTTCCACAAGCTTCACACAATAAGTTGGTTGAATTTTGGCCCATTCCTCCTGTGAACTGGTGTAACTGAGTCAGGTTTGTAGGCCTCCTTGCTCGCAAACACTTTCTCAGTTCTGCCCAGAAATGTTCTGTGGGATTGAGGTCAGGGCTTTGTGATGGCCACTCCAATACCTTGACTTTGTTTTCCTTAAGCCATTTTGCCACAACTTTGGAAGTATGCTTGGGGTCATTGTTCATTTGGAAGACCCATCTGCGACCAAGCTTTAACTTTCTGACTGATGTCTTGAGATGTTGCTTCAATATATCCACATAATTTTCCTTCCTCATGACCCATCTCTTTTGTGAAGTGCACCAGTCCCTCCTGCAGCAAAGCACCCCCACAACATGATGCTGCCACCCCTGTTCTTCACGGTTGGGATGGTGTTCTTCGGCTTGCAAGCCTCCTCCTTTTTCCTCCAAACATAACGATGGTCATTATGGCCAAACAGTTCTATTTTTGTTTCAACAGGTCAGAGGACATTTCTCCAAGAAGTACGATCTTTGTGCTTTTGCAAACCGTAGTCTGGCTTCTTTATGGCGGTTTTGGAGCAGTGGCTTCTTCCTTGCTGAGCGGCCTTTCAGGTTATGTCGATATAGGACTCATTTTACTGTGGATACAGATGCTTTTGTACCTGTTTCCTCCAGCATCTTCACAAGGTCGTTTGCTGTTGTTTTGGGGTTGATTTGCACTTTTCGCACCAAGGTACGTTCATCTCTAGGAGACAGAACGCGTCTCCTTCCTGAGCGGTATGACGGCTGCGTGGTCCCATGGTGTTTATACTTGTGTTCTATTGCTTGTACATATGAACGTGGTACCTTCAGGCGTTTGGAAATTGCTCCCAAGGATGAACCAGACTTGTGGAGGTCTTTAATTTTTTTCTGAGGTCTTGGCTGATTTCTTTTGATTTTCCCATGATGTCAAGCAAAGAGCCACTGAGTTTGAAGGTAGGCCTTGAAATACATCCACATGTACACCTCCAATTGACTCAGGCTAATTGACATCATATATCAGAAGCTTCTAAAGCTAAGACATAATTTTCTGGAATTTTCCAAGCTGTTTAAAGGCACAGTCAACTCAGTGTATGTAAACTTCTGACCCACTGGAATTGTGATACAGTGCAATAATCTGTCTGTAATTAATTGTTGGAAAAATGACTTGTGTCGTGCACAAAGTAGATGTCCTAACCGACTTGCCAAAACTATAGTTTGTTAACAAGAAATGTGTGGAGTGGTTGAAAAACAACGTAAGCGTCTGTAAACTTCCGACTTCAACTGTAGGTGTGTCCCTGTCCTGTGATGTTGAGTCTCTCTCTCTCTCCTGTAGAGTATGCTCAGGTGATTAAGATGTTGGGTAATGGGAGGTTGGAAGCCATGTGTTTTGACGGAGTGAAGCGGCTCTGCCACATCCGAGGAAAACTGCGGAAAAAGGTCTCACACACACACACTCCCCTCACACTGAAACAGAGGAAACCCTGATGCTGACTCAAAGCTTTTTTCACTATGGACTGTCAACTGTTACACTGTATGGACTCTGTAGTGTATCTAATGAATTTAATTTGTGTTTTCGTTAAGTATTCAGACCCCTTGACCTTTTCCACATTTTACATTACAGCCTTATTCTAAAATTGTATTAAAATAAATAATAATCCTCATCAATCTACACACAATAGCCCATAATGACAAAGCAAAAGCAGGTTTAGAAATGTTTGCAAATGTATTACAAATATTAAAAAAATGTATATGACATTCAGACCCTTTACTCAGTACTTTGTTGAAGCACCTTTTTGCAGCGATTATAGCCTCAAGTCTTCTTGGGTAAGATGCTACAAGCTTGGCACACCTGTATTTGGGGAGTTTTCCCATTCTTCTCTGCAGATCCTCTTAAGCTCTCTCAGGTTGAAGGGGACTGCACAGCTGTTGTCAGTTCTCTCCAGAAATATTTGATCGGGTTCAAGTCCGAGCTCTGGCTGGGCCACTCAAGGACATACAGAGACTTGACCTCAAGCCACTCCTGCGTTGTCTTTACTGTGTGCTTAGGGTCATTGTCCTGTTGGAAGGTAAACCTTCGCCCCAGTCTGAGGTCCTGAGTGCCCTGGAGCAGTTTTCCATCAAGGATCTCTCTGTACTTTGCTCTGTTCATCTTTCCCTCGATCCTGACTAGTCTCCCAGCCCCTGCCACTGAAAAACATCCCCACAGCATGATGCTGCCACAACCATGCTTCACCGTAGGGATGGTGCCAGGTTTCCTCCAGACATGACGCTTTGCATTCAGGCCAAAGAGTTCAATCTTGGTTTCATCAGACCAGAGAATCTTGTTTCTCATGGTCTGAGAGTCCTTTAGGTGCCTTTTGGCAAACTCCAAATGGTCTGCCGTGCCTTTTACTGAGGAGTGGTTTCCCTCTGGCCACTCTACCATAAAGGCCTGATTTGGTGGAGTGCTGCAAAGACCTTCCTTCTGGAAGGTTCTCCCATCTCCACAGAGGAACTCTGGAGCTCTGTCAGTGACCACCGGGTTCTTGGTCACCTCCCTGACCAAGGCCCTTCTCCCCCGATTGCTCAGTTTGGCCAGGCGACGAGCTCTAGGAAGAGTCTTCGTGGTTCCAAACTTCTTACATTTAAGAATGATGGAGGCCACTGTGTTTTTGGGGACCTTCAATGCTGCAGAAATGTTTTGGTACCCTTCCCCAGACCTGTGCCTGGACATAATCCTGTCTCTGAGCTCTACAAACTACCTCATGGCTTGGTTTTGGCTCTGACATGCACTGTCAACTGTGGGACCTTTTTATATAAACAGGTGTGTGCCTTTCCAAATCATGTTCATTCAATTGAATTTACCACAGGCGGACTCCAATCAAGTTGTAGAAACATCTCAAGAATGATCAAAGGAAACAGGATGCACCTGAGCTCAATTTATTTAGTCTCATAGCAAAGGGTCTGAATACTTATGTAACTTTATTATTGTTTCTTATTTTTAGTTTATTAACATTCTAAAAACCTGTTTGCTTTGTTATTATGGGGTATTGTGTGTAGATTGAGGGGGAAAATGTATTTTATCAATTTTAGAATAAGGCTAATTTAACAAAATGTGGAAAAAGTCAAGGGGTTTGAATACTTTCCAAATGCACTGTATATTAACCAAACCTTTAGATTGTTATCCATTCATCTGATTAATTCCTCAAAAACATTGTTATGTTTCTCTCCTCTGTTCTTTCAGGTGTGGATTAACACGTCAGATATCATCCTGGTGGGATTGAGAGATTACCAGGTGAGATGACCAGCAACATACCACTGCAGTTGTTGTAGGGTGTGAGTCTGCGTTTGTTTGTCACTGTATCATAAAAATAGGTTTGGGTTTCTCTCTCTCCCCTATAGGACAACAAAGCTGATGTGATCCTGAAGTACAATGCAGACGAGGCCAGAAGTCTGAAGGCTTACGGAGAACTGCCGGAGCACGGTGAGTACCAGGAAGAGTAGCTGTCCCTACGGTAACAGCTAATGGGGTTTGGAAGCTAGTTGAGGAAAGGAAGCTAGTTGAAATGATTGAGGCACACAGACCATGACAGCCACTGTTGACTGCTCTTTCTTGCCCAATTTCTGTGTTGTTTTGTTTGCACTTCCCTGTTCTCTCTCTGATACCTCCTCTTTCTGTGTCCTCCCTCTCTTAGCCAAGATCAACGAGACCGACACCTTCGGTCCTGGGGACGATGAAGACATCCAGTTCGATGACATTGGAGATGATGACGAGGACATTGATGATGTAGGTGCTAAATCTATATTTGTATTGCTTTCTGAAAGTTTAAACTTAGAAGTGTGTTTTTAATTCTCCCTCTTCTCCTTTCCCCCTCTCTTCCTTCAGATCTAAGGACCTTCTACCAGAGGGTATGGTTCGATTTTCCCCTCCGTGCTGAAAATCAACACATCCGAAAATCAACACAGCACTTCTGTACCCCACACACACACCAAATTTCAAGGAGGTTGACCCTCCCAATTTCTCATTGGTGCCATGACTGCAGCTACTCACAATCTCTTGCGTTATCTTTTTAATGTATTTATATCAATTTCACACAGAGTGGAATTTACTTACAAGTACAGAATCTCTGGATTCGCAATAAAAAGATAAACCATTTTATGTTTGGTCTTGCGGTCTGTATCATTGTAGTTGAAAGTTAACATCGCTCTTTATATTAGTTAGGATGATTTTTATCTATTACGAAACACATTACTCCTGAAGTTGCCTCTGTATCCTTTGGAATGTTTGTTTAATTCGATATTGTATTCCGATGACATTTTGCAATTACAGAACGATTTGTTTGTATTGATCAATGCCTAATTGAAGGCTCTACCGCCATTCTGTTTTTCAACAGTGTCTGTATTTTTCTATTGTTTCCCCATGTTTGTTTGTTTGTCTGTCTGTTGGTTTTAGGTTTGTTTTGATCCACTACCAGAGGGATGTCACAAAGCATCACTCGGTTTAAGCAAGGTAATTCAAAGAAATGTTTTTAGTTTGGGTTATTTTCCTAAGCTATTCTTGAATATGGGTTGTCTCATCAATTATTCCATGCCTATTTCTAGAAAATATTTACTTCTTTTAGAATATTATGGAATGTTATTTATCTGTTATCTCCTTAGTCCTGCTTTGTGACACCTCCCTGTCTGTCAGAGAAAACAGCTAGCTGCTAACTAGCCTGGTGCTCCAGTGTTGCGCAGGTTGGAATTTGTTATGAATCTTGCACTGCATTGGTCGCTAGCTGGCCCAGCCACAAAGTCCTAACCCTAATGCCTGACTCAAACCTTCAATTAAGACCAAAAAGCACTGTTTTGTTTTCATACATTTTTATGATATAGACAATTTTTACTTTGCACTTGGTTCATTTAGTGCAGGGATGGGCAACTCCAGTCCTCGGCGGCCGGAGTGGTGTCACAATTTTTCTGATTAAACTAATTGGCTGATTAAACTAATTGCATTCTAAACTGAAGATCATGATTAGATGATTTATTGGAGTCAGGTATTTTAGCTGTGACATAGTGGAAATCGCTCAGTTCTACCTCCAGGGCAAGATTCATGACAATCAACGTCAACCTGTGTCTGTTGCTGCCCTAGTCAATTCCTCTGTTCCTTTACTGTCATGCCTAAGATGTTGCCAACTCCTCTATGGATGCCAAGCCTTGCATGACAACACATACAGTATATGGGACCAGTCTAGATAAATATCACTGGAATGTGTCTGTCTTGAACACCACTGCCAGTGCTTGTGTGCTGAGCTATAATGTACTATGATGTCTGATGGCTCACTATAGGGATTTCCAATAAATAACTTAATTCCATGGGCTTGACATGATCTTTTTGAAGTTGCATTTCATACAAAGTTAGGGCGGCGCACAAATGGCCCAGTGTCGTCAGGGTTAGGAGAGGGTTTGGCCTTAATTGTAAATAAGAATGTGTTCGTAACTGACTTGCCTAGTTAAATAAAGAAAAGGTCTTCCCTGAGAAAGATGGTAACCTGTGCTTGTATGTATCAACCAGGCGGTGGTGCCACATTCAAACCTTATATAAACCTTATCCACATGGTTATTACATTAATAATATTACACAATGAAGTAGTAATACAAAGATGTTTCTGTAATACAGGTTTGTTTTTTCGATTTGAACATTTTTGTTGGTCTTTATATTTGTAAAGTTTGTATGTAGCATATGGAGATGTGTGAAAATGACTCCTCAGCCAGAAGTGTCCCCCACTTGTGCAGCGGAATAGCTGGCTTTTGGCATGGCACGACTGGTAAAATGCTTCAGGAGGGCATTCACTTGAGCTAGTAAAGCGGAGGTCCTGGGTGGTATGGGGGGTGATAAGAGACTTAATAAAGCCTAGGCCACCGTGTGGCTGCCTTACTAATGTCTGCGTGACGCCTGTATGTAGCGTCAACTAACATGTCGTCATATCAACACTTTACTAACGTCTGCATGATGCATGCGTGTTAATGATAGTCAGAAGGTGCATAGTGGATATTTATATTAATTAAATCTCAACCATAAATGTTAGAAACTTAGTTTTTCCCCGTGCAAGCCGACATTCCGAAGTGGCCTCCGAGTATAGCCTATGGCTTGTGTATTTCCTGTTATCGCTAATGGCCTAGAAAAGATTGTCCAATCTATAGGTAATCTGTCTTTCCTTCAACACCTCATGGTTTGTTATCTTATCTCACTGTAGATCTACATGTTAGCCAATCACAGACTGTGTTGTTATCAGTTCCCAGTAGCTTACATCAGACAACCAATAAGAGTTGTGTCTGCGACTTTCAGTCGAATAGAGGAGTTCATAGGCTTTCTCAGAAGGTCCTTGCTATTCTGCATTCTTGGGATGTCCCTACCTCTATCAAGTGTAATGTAAAATAGTAAAGTTTAGGGTTCAGGGTAAGTACGTCCCAAGGAATCCGGATAGCAGTGACCGTTCATAGAGTGAGAGACTAACACAGTATTTGTTAGCTCGGAGGCGACACAGACATTCAGCAGAAGCGATTTTCGAGTGTTTGCCCCAGATAGTTTCCTTAGTGATGATGAAAAGAATTACCAAGATGTCCTTAATCCAACTGAGTAAGCAAGTAGGCTATATTTAAGTTGTGATATCATTAAGAAATATTTAGGCCTACTGTGTTAAATTTGGTTTATTTGAAAATCATTTTTGTTTATAACAAGTTGAGGCCTTTTTCCTTTTGGTAGGCCGTCATTGTAAATATGAATTTGTTCGTAACGGACTTGCCTAGTTAAATAAAGGTTAAATAAAATACACAAGTTAGAAATTGTGCTACTAATGCACAAAGACATCTCATAAAAGTAATGATGTTTTTGTTTGGTTAGCTTTTGGAAATTGTAGAAATAAAAAATTGTCCAGAAGTAGCTAGTAGCTAAGTATTTTGTTAGCTATCGTACAGTAATGATATAGTTAATATAAGTAGACATGCAATCATAATTGACATAGCGCATATAAAGCACCCACAAGCTACCGGTTGCTGAAAACACAATCGTCATGGGACAAACGAGTGACGAATTTCTGCAAGTGTATACTCGTCAGACGTCATCAGAAGTGTCAACTTCATTTGATGGCTGAGGGGAGAGGATGTGTCTTTTAAGTGTTTGGAATGCAGCCAATGAGACAAGTTATCATGCACATTTTTTCACTTGAGAAATACCGCACCAAACATCTTAGTCGCACAATTTTACATCTAAGAACTCCTGGGCAAAACGTAGAAATTAATTACAGATTTCTTGATTTATCTTAGATACATTTAGACTATTTTGAGGAAGTGTTTCTGGCGATATTGTTGCTATGGTTGCTCAAAAGGGACAAACAACAGTAATATGGACGTTTTTTGTTTTTCAAGCAAAGGTCTTTAGGGAGTATTTTTTAAATTTGATTTAAGTATGCGAGCACAGATGTTTGCTTTGTGGAATGCTGTTTGAGTCTTTGCATGTCAAAACGGATACAATAAGCTTTTATTTGACACGTCAAATAACACAATTCTAATATAGAATGTTGTGTGTGATGAATTTGCACTTGTAAACCAAGCGCCACCATGAGGCTCCCGAGTGGCGCAGCGGTCTAAGGCATTGCATCACTGTAGTCCCTGGTTCGAATCCAGGCTGCATCACATCCTGCCGTGATTGGGAGTCCCATAGGGCGGCGAACAATTGGCCCAGCGTCGGCCAGGGTAGGCCGTCATTGTAAATAACAATTTGTTGTTAACTGACTTGCCTAGTTAAATAAAGGTTACATTTAAAAATGATTAAAAACCATTTTGATCAGTAGCACTGTCAAAGATATACAATACTGCATTGATAATAAGGTATTATTTGTTCAACCGAATGAGAAAACGTCTGTGTGAGCACTTGACATTAGATCAAGATCAAACGAGCAGGATCAAAAATGTTTGCAAATATCTTTGATACAGATGTTATTAGCAACTTCTGTGGTACCTAGCTTTAGCATGATACCTAGCTAGCACAAAGGCAATCAGCCTGAAAACAATGACCAGTAGAAACTGCAGTCATTTTCAATATTCTTAGCAAATATTTAGGAATCCATGTGCGTAAGTATTAGCTAGGTAGCCACTTGTTGTTCTCCTATTGAAATAACTGGCTAGCCAGTTACTTAACCCTGTTGCCCAAAACTAACTGTTGTTATAAGCAGTCAGCTATCTTCATCTGGCTAGTATGGCTTGGCGGAACCGGGATGTGTGTTGTGAAGCTAGCCACAATAGTGGAATTTGCGTTTTGTCTTTAAAATAAAAGTCCCTATTTGAAAGTGATGCAGAAGGTTACAATTGGTGGAATCATGACATATTTAGACTAGATAATGTTGAACAAGTTTGGAATGTGGAGCAATGAAATGGGGTATCAGTCTACTGGGTGACACCCACAGAACAGAACTGTGAAGTGTTTATATTAGTATCATGGCTCTTATTGCGGGACTGACTGTATGAAATCACCTCTCCAGTCAGCCTATTGTGTGTATTAACATTCATATTGCGCTGTACAGCTTTACCTAAGGATTGATGATCAATGAAATGGGGTATCAGTCTACTCAGTACCCAAGTGCTTTTTTCCCCAAAGTCCTCAAGAGTTATCAGGCTCCAAAACATCCACGTTGTATTGTGTTTCCTTATGGAATAGTGTTCAATACAAATGTGGCTCAATTCACAGTGGTTTCAATGTCCCACAATAAGAGCTACGACGTTAATGTTCTGTAGGTGTCACTGTGTAGACTGATTCTCAATGTCATTGATCCACAATCCATAGGTAAGGCTGTACAGTGAAATAAGTATGCCCCCAATGCAATTCTAAAGTCTAATACATCCAGTGTGATTTCAACAGATTTTTGTCTAATTAAGAAAGTAATGTCTTTTGTTGAATTTATGTAAGAACATTCCAAACTCGTTTAGCATTATCTATTCCATTATGGCATGATTCCACTATTTGTATGAATTTTTATCACTTTGAATTAGATACTTTTATTTTGAAGGCGAACCGCAAATTCCACCTGTGTGTAATCCTTATTGTGGCTAGGTTCACATAGGTAGGTCCGACCACAATTAATTAAATAAAAACTGTGGTATTTTAGATTATGGCACCTAGCTAGATAGTTAGCTAAAACAGTTTTTTGGGGAAGAACATTGTTTGCATCCATCAGCTAGCTAGCTTTTTTATGACCAGCACTGTCCAGAGCTTGGGGAAGTGTGTTTGCGCTCGTGCGGCAGCGGCAGGTGCGTTAACTTTACCAGCATCATAGCATACATATCGGTGATTCGCTGTGACATATGTAACACGAGTGATAGCGTAATCAATGTGTAACAACTACGTTAAAAAAAATAATGAACGTGTTAAATTGTGTCGTGCAGTCATATTCAGGTCCTGATTGGTCAAATAGTGTTATTTGACGTATTTTTTTTGACACAAAGACCCAAACTGGGTTCCATATCGCTTCGCCTAGGAGCAAACAGAGCCTATGTATGCGGACCCTTTCGTCACGGTCAGAGTGGGGATGGTGCAGCAGGAGAGAATAGAATATACATATTTGACACTTTTCACAATACTGAGCCCAACTAAGTCGAGCTGTAGGCCTACTGGGCTGGATGTCTGTTCACTCTAACTTCTCCCCATCTTATATTCCATGCTGCTTCAGAAATGTAGCGTGAACCAACCCTTTCTCAAAATGGCAGATGCCTTGTCTCATTTTCTTTATCCAGGGCAACGGATAGGATCTGACACGCACATGTGTGAACGTTTAATTGGTGTCGCTGTTCCGAATGACACACCCCTATGAGACCCAATTGTCTCGTCTCACTGCCCGTGTCATGCAGCTCTTGCGCATCACGTTTTCTATAGGCTCTCAGACCTTGCTAAAAATGTTGTGTGCGTTTTCATGACCATTATTAGGCTAAAAAATGTATGCCGATGTCTCGTTGGGGAGAAATTTGGAAAGAGGGGATAATCCGATTTCTGCGTGAAACGGAAGTCTGAAAGAACCTGTAAATTGCATTGAAATTAATCCCACCCCAGAAATTGTCAATTGCAGCACCATGACCAAACGACTACATAGGGGATTATAATAGCCAGCCTGGGTAATGTAATTATAAGTCAATGGTCACATATAAAAACACATCTAGTGCATTAAGTCCAGGCTATTCCTACAGAGAGGGATTCCTGCAGATGAAGGAATGCCTACATGCAGGACCTCCCTGAATTGTGGGCCACAATTGCACCATTCTCTCTAGCCCTACTCCAGGGCCTAAAGCCTGTGTGCCCTTCGGCTTCTTTCTTGTCAGTTGGTCTCTCAACCCTTTTATGTTCTTCATTATGGGAGTATTTTCCCCAATATCTTTATCATAGACCCTTCTGCTGATTCTAACATCTTGTTGTTATATGATGTTCCCTCAGCGCTATTTTTAGTCTATGAATAAACCTCTGGAGGGTGTGTGTGTGTGTGTGTGTGTGTGTGTGTGTGTGTGTGTGTGTGTGTGTGTGTGTGTGTGTGTGTGTGTATATATGAGAGAGAGAGAGCGAGAGACAGAGACCACTGACCAGGCATGCGTATATTCTGATGTAAATAATGACGTAATGCAGTGCTTTCGGGTGCATGACTGGTACGTGTGCTCGTCTGTGACTTAAACTCATAGACAAACCAAGCCAATATGGATTAAACTGTCATTAGCAAAAATAAGCTAATTTAAAATAAAAATAGGTCAAGTTCATCAGATGGACTTCAATTCCATTCGAAGACAGTCAAATATTCACTTCCCCTGTTGGTCTCTCTCTTTTTGGCATCCCTCCACTCTCAAACTCTGTTTCTCTGCCATGTATCTCTCTCTCTGTACGGTTCTGCTGCAGTCGTATTCAGGCTGATTTGATTTGTTACTGCTGTTCTGCAGTGGCCGGCGGGAATCAGGAGGCATCCAAACACAGGGACAGACACAGGGACAGGAGTGGAGGGAACAGAGATGACCACAGTCGCACCCGGTGCTCAGCACGAGGTGACAGGTGAGATGATGATGTTGAGGTCTCAGGAGTTACAGGCGGGTGTTTTGATACTAGTCTTGGGATAACAATATTATTAGGGGATACTTTTTTTCTCTATTAAATTGCTTTTCTTTTGCTGTAGCCTAAATGCTTTAAATTTAAATTAAATATGTCTGTATTGATTAAAGTATCGGTATGTTTGTGACTAGAGCATGTTACTATAACTCACCTGACACAGGGAGTGTTTAGCAAATGTTTGGATGTCTTGATGTTAAAGGTGTGTGAGTTATCTCTTAACATAAGCTGTGTTTGTCCATGGGGCAGATCTGACTCTGCATGCATTTACATATCTTATGAAAGAAAAAACACTAGCTCATTGCGTGCTGTGTGCATATAGTCTGCATAGATAGTGAGTGTGCATCTCTCTATATGTGTGTTTTTGACCATAGAGACGACCCTCCAGCTCCTCCTGTTTCGTAGTTTATATGTTGATTGACAGTGTTTAAGATAGATAGACAAAAACCCCTGACCTCTGACCTCTAGCCACAACAGATTGACAGCAGGTTTATAGAGCTGTCTGTCTGACCCTGACATGGAGGGATGACCCCCAGGTCAGCTGGATGTGTGTCCCTTCCCCCTTACACACAGACAGGGTCAGGAATCGTCTAGGGAAATTTGATGTTTTACTGACCGGAAATCAAACTTAGAAAATATATTTCTATGGAATCGTACCCTTGTCACATGCGTGTGTAAAGATCAACTGTGTGAGCCCACTGAGCAAAGCCTAAGCATTAGCTCTGGCCGCTGTGTGTGTGTCAAGTGTGGGACTGACTACCCTCCAATGAGCAGTCATGACCTCGCCTTCCATCACCAGGACAAGGCCACTCACCAATGGGCACATGTCCCCTTCTCGCCTGTCGTCCAATCACAACAGTCCAGCAAGTAAGCCACCTCTAGTATCATACTTATCTGTTTCTTAACAAAGACCAAGCTAAGCTACCTACTCCTGGACTAAAATGGAATCCGGGTCTGTGTAGCTACCTCCAATACTGGCTGATCTACTGTAGTTCGTTGTTCATTCAGCAACAATGTACTTCAACCTCTCCACTGATTTTAAAGAAGTATGAAACACCTGCTCTGAGTTTCTCTTCTGTTCATAATTGCCTTCTATGTGCTCACTGACTCTCTATCTTCTCTCATCCTCGTGTGTAAGGGTCACCGCGGATGGACAGAGTGCAGCTAGTGAGAGAGAGAAGAGTCAGGGTATGAGTCACACACATACACACACATTCAATAAACCAATATGAACACACTGTGTGTGTGTATGTGTGTAGAACTAGGAGAGTTTCTGCGTGATAAAGAGCAGCAGCTGGAGCATTCTTCGGAGGAACGAGGGAGAAGGATGGAGAAGCAGAAAAAAAGAGAGCAGAGGAGGGCAGCAGTGGAGGAGAGGAGACAACAGCAGGAAGAGGAGGAGAAGGTCAGAGGTCAAACTACTATGCACCCTCATTTTTTTGTCCTTTCCTCAACTGCTCCTTCCAACTCCCCCACACCCTGTTTACATCTCCCTCTCTCTGTTTTGGGTTGAGTATGGTCTGCCTGTTGGGTTAGATTAAATGTGCTTTAATGGTGAACATCTCAACTGATGATTTGAAATTGATTGGGAGACAGCCCATCATTGCAGACAGACTCTCCCGTTTATGTTAATATATTAATGATTGGGCGGTCTCTGCACCATGATGTCATCGTTGGCGTATCATGTGTCATTTCCTGGAATCGTATATATCTGTCACACACACATGGATATGAATATTTGATTATGTGTAGGACCAGATAGAGGACAGAGTTTCCATACAATACAATAGGATGTGATAGGATATGAGGCCAGTGGTAGCCTATAGAATTGATGTTGGTTGATTACTGCAGAATTATCAATTAGATATGCAAACAATATGAGTTAATGTATTGATAAAAAACACTGCTGATTAATCTGTCTCTGGTTATTTAGGTGTGTGTGTGTGTTCTGCTGTAGAACTCTGTCTCTGGTTATTTAGGTGTGTGTGTGTGTTCTGCTGTAGAACTCTGTCTCTGGTTATTTAGGTGTGTGTGTGTGTTCTGCTGTAGAACTCTGTCTCTGGTTATTTAGGTGTGTGTGTGTGTTCTGCTGTAGAACTCTGTCTCTGGTTATTTAGGTGTGTGTGTGTTCTGCTGTAGAACTCTGCCTCTGGTTATTTAGGTGTGTGTGTGTTCTGCTGTAGAACTCTGCCTCTGGTTATTTAGGTGTGTGTGTGTTCTGCTGTAAAACTCTGTGGAGGTTCTATTTTAGTCCTGGCCCTGGTCGGGTTCTGGGTTGCCATAGCGATATTGTCCGCTATCACCTCAGATGACTCTCTCTCTACCTCTCCTCCCCCTCTGCCTCTTTCTTCCTCTCCCCCACCCTCAGCTTCCCTCTATCTCTCCGGATCTCTTTATTGCTATCTCTCTCTTTCCTTCTCTCTTATCGATCTTCATCCCCCTCATCCACCCCTCCCTCCTCCCCTTGTCCTCTCTTGCAGTGGTGTGAGAGTCCCTCTTTCTCTCCCAATCTGAGGTGGGGCTTTCCCTTCCTCACAGAGAATACCGCAGCCTTTCCCCAACATACTTAAGATACCCAACAACTTATACAGAAGATTTACAGCAGGTCATGCAATGCATGTGAGTTGAAATGTGTATAGGAGATTGATTGAAATGGGAGTGGGTGGGTGTGTGTGTGTGTCTCTGGTAAATGACATCAGAGCTTCTGTCTCTCTCTCTCTCTGCTATAGATCTCAGTAGTACAGACAGGCAGGAGTTAACCCACCAGAGAAAAACAGTCACTGAGCAGATGAAGAAGGAAGGAGGGAGAGATGGAAAGATGGAGGGAGGGATGGAGGGAGTGAGTGAGTTGAGAATACAAAGGAAGAGAGTGGAGAATACAAAGGAAGAGAGTTGAGAATACAAAGGAAGAGAGTTGAGAATACAAAGGAAGAGAGTTGAGAATACAAAGGAAGAGAGTGGAGAATACAAAGGAAAAAAGAGCATCTGCGATGTGACAAATGCAACCTGTGTCAGTACCATAGAGTACCCTCTGTGTGTGTATATGTCCCTATGACGTGTCTGTGTGCACTCAGTTGGGTGTCGTCAACAGAGGGGAAGGGAGTAGAGGTTATGTGTTGTCCCTCTAGCTGGCTAAATGCTTCCTCAAATAGAATCAGTTATTAGAGGGGGGTGGCAAAAGGGGAGTGGGAAGAGAGATAAAAAAGGGAGGGGAAGGAGAGAGAATCTAGGGAGAAAGAGGTGAGCAGAGAGAGAAAGGGTGGAGTGAACAAGTGAGGGGAGGGAGAGTGACAGAGCAAGAGAGAGAGAAACAGAGCTACCTAGAGGGAGCGGCAGACACCGGCGGAGACAGGGATAGATAGAGAGGGATAGATAGCGAGTCTGAGGCTCTGGTATATTTATCAGTGAGCAGCAGACAGTGTGAGTGATTAAACGAGTGAACAAACTGACACACTTGGAGAGAAAAAGTGGCGAGGCTGCAGTGGCTCCGGTAACCATGGCGCAGCCGTCTCCATGTGCATCACCGGGTGTTCGTCGTCGTAGCGACGGCTCTGTGAGAGAGTGTCTATTTTTCCCCGTTTTGGAACGTAATGAACAGGAGAGACTGGAGGCCTTGGTGAGAAGACGGGAGAGAGGGGGAGAGAGGGAGAGACAGATGGGGGAGGGCAGCAGAGACTCTATGGAGAACAGGCCTAAACGCTGGACCTGGGGAGGACCGCCTGGAGGGGGAGAGGGTGAGTACACTGGGGAGGAGGAGGGCGGGGGCATGGGAGTCAAACCGGAGGGAGAGAGGGGGAGGGGAGAGATTGACAGGAGGTATGGGATGACGTGTGTGTGTGTGTGAGGGGGGACAAAGGAAGAGAGAGAGGAGAGGGGTTGATGGGATGTGTTCAGGATGGGGGAAAGGGTGGGGACAGTTTAGGATAGCTACAAGGAAAAGGAAACTAGAGAAGAGAGGGGAGGGATGGATGAAGATAGAGATAATGGGGGCATGTGAATGAGAGATAAAGGACAATAAGAAGAGAAATGAGGGGTGAGAGAGGGAGGACAGAGACCAGAGAGAGAGAGAGGGGGAGGACAGAAAGAGGAAAAGGGTGTGGAGGCTGCAATGCAGGGGAGGACAACGCTTTGTCTTAAACTCATCAGCTTGGGAGAGGCTGCTGTGTGTGTGGGCCAATAGTATTATGGCCCATAACATTACTCTGTGATGATAAGAGAATTCTGTCTGTGTCACTGTCGTTTACCCTGCTGTTACAGGTGTGAGTTTAGCTGAGGAATCCTGTGTGTGTTGGGTATATCTCTGTTTCTGTGAAATGCTGCTACACTCCCTCAGTAGTGTTTGCGTGCATTGGGAAACAGGCCTAATTCCTGGGAGGGGCCTGAAATACGTATCTAACCACACACAAACACACATTGACGCGATATTTCCTGCGTATGTAAACATCCATTGTTGCGTTAGTGTCTGTCTCTCTCTCTACATACACACCCCTTGTCATCTGTCTAGGCCTGATGTTATGGCACTGTTAAGGCTAAGGGTATTATAGGATTTGCAATTGCATTTGTATCTTTATCTGTGTATTTTCATGGTATGTGCGTGCGTGCGTGCATTTATTTGTTTTCAGCGATGACGCTCCCATCAGTGAGCAGTACCGGAGCAGTAACCAGACTCTGTGACGCATTCGTAATGCAATCAATTATTCACACACCCCATCAGGCCTAGGATGAAGTGGAGAATCGGCCCCTCTTATAGAATACACAGGCTACCACATTCTTCAACAATACCTTATAGAATCCTACAGAATAGCGGCTCTAGAATACAAACGCTGGTAAAGTCTGGCGTATCAGCACCCATTCTATTCTTCTTCAATTACTGATCAAAACATGACTATATTTCACTGGGGTGATAACCTGCGGATGGAGGGTAGATCTGAACTGAGATCAGTTGATGCCGCATCATGCAGAGTATCAGCTTACACAGCTCCAGTCTGACTGCAGTGCATCGCGTGCGTGTGTCAGAGACTCATAGGTGTGTGCGTGTATACAATTGCGCCACGTAGGTTTGTGTACGCAGTACATATGTGAGTATAAATTCAACACTCAAGTGTGTGTGTATGATTGTTACGCCCAGGTGCGTGTGTAACGCTTTGCTTTCTCCGCTCTGACACACCTGCTACCAGGTCACCCTAAGACCCCGCCCTCTCATGCTATTGGCTCAGCTCTGCCTCATCATCCCGCCTCCGCTGCCAGCCCCAACCAATCCAGGAACGGTACAGACCACCTGAAACCCTTAGCGTGATCCACTGTCTGCATGTGCGTGTATATACCGTACATGTGCTGTGGTTGTGTGGCTGCATGCATGTTGTGCTTTGTGTTGCCAGTGCAAGACCGTTATTCCCGCTTCTGGGCAATAAGATATTACATTGTATTCTATTGTCTGTATTCACATTTTTTTGATTTTGGCCCAAGCAGCCTATGTCCCACCTCATTGGTATGCTATGTGTTTTGCAGTGAGTTCTGCTGCCTTCCTACATAGGAGTGTTTGTGTGTTCATGAATATGGTTGTGTGTCAATGTGTGTGTTTGTTGTCTCCCTTTGGTCTTTGGGGTCTGTCAGGCCCCCCCTTGCACAATCAGAACAAAGAGTTTATGTACTCCCTGTCTGTCTGGCCTATGGCGACGCTTGGTGATGCACACAGTGTTCACAGTAGGGGGTCCAACTACCCCCCCCCCCCCCCCCCCCCCCTTATCAGGGTCTGCCCCTGCAGCAGTCTAGGCACACACACACACACACACACTTTATAGGATATGCAGCAGTCTGGTTAAAACCCTCCTCTCTCCTTTGTGCTAGACGGTCTGTGTGTGTGTATCCATGTAAATATGGAACATCTCTTACTATACAAGACTGAAGTCAAACTGAAGCCCGATCAGTGTGTGTTTGGTGGGATTGATGGTTTGGTGTGTGTGAATTTGTGGCATAGTTGTGTGTTTTAGATAGTGAGCGTGTTGTGTTTTATTAGTTGAATGGTCTGTTCACTAACCGGAGTGACGTTTTAGTTGGAGTGTTCTAGCGGTGTGTGTTTGTAAAGCGTGTTGTGTGTCTCGTATTTGTGTGTAATGTGATTTGTGTCACTGTTGCTCCAGGTACAAGTTGGCCCTAATCACAGATAGACATATCTGACCTTAGCTATTTTCTCTACCTACCTCCCTGAAGTGTGCACTCTCTCGTGAAGATTGGTGTAAGCAATTAATACTTTCCACCATATTTCAGTCCATTCCTAACCTTCCCCATGAGCGGAAGTGAATGAGTGCACACATCAAGGATGAGGGTAGATAATGTGAATTCAGTATTAGTGGTTAAAGACGACTCATACCTCTTCATGTCCCTCTGGGGTGGAACGTCTGACTCTTTCTCCCATCATGCATCTCTCTACAGTGTGTGACTTCCTGACACCGCCCTCCTCGGACCAGCCAATCACCAAACGGCTCTCCAACTCTTCAGCCTCCCTGCACTCACCAGATAGAGGTGTGTGTCTGTGCGTGTGTGTGTGTGTGAGAGTCGATTCATGAGGACGTGTGTCTAGTGTTGCCAAGCAACAGTATATAATATGACTCTCTTTTATGTATTTCTCTGCACCCCTCTGTTGGTGTGTCTCTTCGTTGTCCGTCTCTCTGTATGCCCTATGACTATGCAGTGTGTGGTGTGTCCCCTCGTTTAGCGTCCCCAAGCCCCCAGCGGCCGGCCTACAAAGGTTCCCCCTCCAGGAAGACCAGTAATGGGCCCCCGGAGGACAAGACCCCCAAAACACCCACAGTCGGTACCATGTGTGTTTGTACATGCATTTATATTACCAAATTAGAATTCTGAGCAAAACCTGACTTCTTCTGTTGTGTTTTTAGACAGAGAGAGGCCCCACCCCCTGTCTGACTGACTCTTCAATGAGACGCCTTGAATCTCCGACCACTCCGACCCGAAGCTCCTCCCCCAGAGCCCAGAGCAAAGGACTGGGCACGCCCAAAAGGTACAGAAACGTGCAGTAGCACACACATAGGTTATCTGAACATTGTGGGAGTGTTGTGGGCCGTTGCTGACCTTGTTGTTGTGCTCATTGTTAAGTACTGCAAGGTTGTATGAAAGATTCAATTAAAGCAGTAGGGGTGCTTGGGTAAAATCACTGAGGAAGCCAAGCCATAATACAACCTATATTGTGATAATTATGTTGTTCGTTCGTACGCCACCATGATATACAATAAGGTCGTGACAACAAAAAGACAAGTCACACAGTGGTGGAATAAATTCAACTATACATATGTTTGTTTCATCAAAAACCAGAGAGCAACATATGTCCGGTGACGTCCACAAAGCAACTAATGCATAAAACAAACAGTTTTATGACCTGCAGCATGGTCAAGCATATTAATGTTTTCGACAGTTTACTAACCAACTACTGATTTAGAACCACAGAGTTACTGCAAGTCAGCACAAGGACAACAGGAGCCCTCCTCCGCTATTCCAGCACCATTTCAACTTAAACATTTAAACATCATCAAATCAACAACGCTATATTTTCTTAGTTTAATACACTGAAAACAAACTTAAAGATACCAAAAACAATTTAGTCCAAACAATGTTTCTAAATATCATGTGGCTGTCCATGGTACTGATTTCTGTCCGTGTGTATGCACACATGTGTGTTGGCAAAATGGTCTATGGTCTATGGCTCTGTCATAGACTATACTTTTAGTTTTTGTTTTCATAGGCTACCTAGCTAAAATATTTGCATGGGCAACAATGAACCATCTAAGTTAGTTAGCTAGTTAACGTGAGCCTACTAGGCTACATCTAGGCTACATATTGAACTTCAATCGTCATGCCAGTGGCACAACATATTAATTTATGGTTAGATCAGAATCGCCGTCATAATCATTGGCCTGCACAGAGGATTAAGTCAAAACCACAATCCAAATCCACATCTCCATCCATGGCTTAGAAAAGGGACAATTTAGCAAGCTAGCTACTGCAGGACATCAACACAAGCAGACCAGAAACACACTGAAAATGACGTTTTGTTTAGGAAGTTATTTGATTGGTGTGAAGCCAAATTCAAACTGGCCTCCCTTGGGGTGTTTTGCTGCACCAGGACAACCCACAGTTGAGCTCAGCTCAATGCTGATTGCCTAATTATTTTCTAATGTTTTTGATGCTTGCTGGCATCAATTAATCAAATGCTACTGCAGCAACATGTTATACTATTTTGGTCCAGACAGCATCAGATACATGGGCTATACATACTGAGACAGAGGGGCACTGTTTCCCTCACTTGGATGATTTCTCCGGTGAGATTCAGAATCGAAAATTATTGTTTTTATTGGTGGAGTATTTGGGGAAGCCTGGCTCCCCTTGGCACCCATGAATACACACCACTGAATTAAAGTTGATTGTTATTACAGGGTGAGGTCAACTAAGAGTCGCGCCCAGTCCCCCTGCTCTCCGGGACAGTATCCTCCCTCCCCCCTCCGCCAGCGAACCCCGGTAACTGAGGGCAACCAGGAGGCCAGGGGTCATGGAACCCTAGAGAGGAAGTCCTCTAAGCTGGACGCACCAGAGAAGAAGACCTCCAAGTCCTCCAGCAGAGACCTTGCGGCAGGTAAGGTGTGTGTGTGTGTGTGTGCCTGCGTGTTTGAGCAGTTGGAGAGATGATCAGTGAGCTCAGAATTTACCACTGATATGCTCTGCCCTTGAGAGGAGAGAGGGGGGGATGGAGAGAGAGGTCTGTAATCTGAGCCACCCTAGACGAGAGAACAGAACGCTTCAGAGAAAACTGCTTTTATCAGTGTCTGCTGTACCCCAGTCATCTCTGTCTCTCTCCCTCTCCCCCACTGCTTCCCTCCTTCTCCTCTCAGAGTCTCCAGGTACGCCCACAGGCAGGAACGTTGCCGGGACAATGGATGCGGAGGAGGCTTCTAGACTGTTGGCTGAGAGGCGGCGTCTGGCCAGAATACAGAAAGAACAGGAGGACAAACTACGACAGGAGGAGGAGAGGTGTGTGTGGGGTATTTTCGTTTTATTTTTGTTCTCCCCAATTTTCGTGATATCCAATTGGTAGTTACAGTCTTGTCCCATCGCTGCAACTCCCCTACGGACTCGGGAGAGGCGAATTTCAAGAGCCACGCGTCCTCCGAAACAAAACCCTGCCAAGCCGCACTGCTTCTTCACATACTGCTCGCACTTGACACACTGCTCGCTTAACCCGGAAGGAGACGCTAGAGTGCGATGGGACAAGGAAATCCCGGCCGGCCAAACCCTCCTCTAACCCGGGAAACGCTGGGCCAATTGTGCGCTGCATCGGGGCGTCACGGCCGGCTGTGACACAGCCTGGGACGAACCCGGGTCTGTAGTTACGCCTCAAGCACTGCGATATAGTGCCTTAGACCGCTGCGTCACTCGGGAGGCCCATGTGGAGTATTTGAATAGAGCAGTGTTCCCCAATTGGTGGCCTGATTTTATTTGCCTCCCAATGTTTTCTGAGCTAAAAAGCAAACAAACAATTTTTTGTATTTTTGTTGGACATTAAAGAATGTAAAAACACCAACAAATCAGCCCCAAGTGATTGTAACTTTGGAAAACTGTTGCAAAATATTTCAACGCATAATAGAAATATATATGTGATTGTATATAAATGTAAGCAAGGTTTGAAATGATTATGTTTTAGCCAGATATTATATCTTGTGGTCAATTTGCAGACAACAAATGATTTGTAATTATGTTCCGGTCCCCTGACCATCCACTCCAGAAAAAAATTGTCCCGCAGCTGAATTTAGTTGATGATCCTTGGTATAGAGCGTCTGGCCAGAAGGATGTGGGTATTTAGAGTGTATAAGGTGTGTGCGTTTTCTCACTGTGTGTGTGTGTGTGTGTGTGTGTGTGTGTGTGTGTGTGTGTGTGTGTGTGTGTGTGTGTGTGTGTGTGTGTGTGTGTGTGTGTGTGTGTGTGTGTAGGCTGAGAGCGGAGGAGGAGCAGAGGAGAGAGCAGGAGGCACAGGAGCGGCAGGCAAGAGAGGCACAACAAGCGGAGGAGGAGAGAGAGAGATGGGAGGAGGAGAGGAAGACCAGAGAGGACGAGGAGAGAAGGACAAAGGAGAGACGTTGGAAAGACATGCAGGATCAGCTAGACCGAGAGGTCAGGGGTTAAGTCTCAGGGGTTAAATGTCAAACCAAGAGGCATTACTGCAGCATGTAGGCCTGTCTAAGATGTCTAATGACAGAGTCAATATATATATATATATATCTCCAAGGCCATGTTGCTAGCAGTTTCAAATCCATGTGGTTTATATATATGGGTCTGTCTGCTACATTGTGCTTTTAGCCTTGAATAAACTCTAACCTCCCTACTTCTGCTGATCTCATGCAATCTGACCCCATTTTATGTCTGACCCACAGCTTCCTTCGTTCTTATCAGTTCAGGGCATTAATGTTTTGCATGTGTTCGTGTGCAGAGAGAGGAGGCGTGTCTGCGTGCTTACAGGGAGACAGAGAGGAAGAGGCAGGAGAGAGAACTGTTGCAGATACAGGAGGAGCAAGAGAGACTGCAGAGGAAGAAGGTTAGCACACACCTACCCCCCCCCTCCCCCGATACGCTGACATTTAAGCTGTTTTCCTAAACTCCTGTGTGTGTGTGTGTGTGTGTGTGTGTGTGTGTGTGTGTGTGTGTGTGTGTGTGTGTGTGTGTGTGTGTGTGTGTGTGTGTGTGTCCACAGCGGATTGAGGAAATCATGAAGAGGACACGTAAGAGTGAGACGGACTCCTTATGCCCAGGTATATACAAACAAGAGCGTGCGCACACACACAGAGGTGTACTGTCTGCAGGGTGACTCAGCAGACAGTGGGCCGGCCAGGGTTACAGCTCCCCCATGTGGTGGAGAGGAGGGTCTGTTGGGTTGTATTGTTTGTCTTACAGTATATATGACTCTTGACCAGTAATGCATTAAGGTTTTGAGCTACTATTAATATGGTGTGTCTAACCCCCTCCTCTATCTCAGGTGTGTGTGAGGTGAACGGGGGCCAGGCAGGACATGTCAGGGAGTTGGATCAGGACGAGTCCCCCATCATCACGCTGGGACCCCTGGAGAGTAAGAGCTGTGGAGGGGACGAGCTGTCTGACGGGGTACAGTCTATGGACGTCAGGTGAGCTGCACACACACACACACACGTCCCCAATTTTTAACACTCATTTTTCATACTGTGTGTGTCTCCCCAGTCCAGTGTCCAGGGATGAGTTGGGTAGCGTTCAGGAGTTCTCTCCCATCAGCGAGGGGTTAAACAGCATGAGTAACACCCATACCCTAGAGCACCTCCTGGATCTCACCGCCCAGCCAGAAACGTCCCTTTACCCCATGCTGCAGGCCGGCAGTGCTGCAGCCCTGGGAGACCTCAACAAGAACCTGCTGATACAGGATTATAACCCCACCTCCTTCACTAGCTCTTCCCCAAGCTCCGCCCAACTTCTCCACAGCCTCAGCCCTGGCAAACTGGACATCTAGTAACCAGGTAACGAGTTTGACCGGGGTAGGCCGTCATTGTAAATAAGAATTTGTTCTAAACTGACTTGCCTAGTTAAATTTAAAAAAACTCACAAACGAACACACACTGTACAGCTCTGCTCTAATATTCATTCTCCTCTTCCTCCAGGGCGTTGGGTAGAACAACTAGCTGTTGGGTGCAAAGAGGAGCTAGGAGCAGCAAGGGGGTCTCTCCTCTCCTCCTACTTCCCCCCATCAGAGAGAGATCAGCTCCTTGCACCTCCGCCCTCACCCCCTCTTTAGGGGAGAGACCCTCCCTATGCACCCCCGGCTTCCACAGAGAACATCAACCGCTCAATGTATGGCTCGCCCTCATCTATACAACTCAACCACAGGAGGCTGCTGAGGGGAGGACGGCTCATAATAATGTCCGGGAACGGAAACAAATGGAATGGCATCAAACACCTTGAAACCATGTGCCTGACGTATTCGATACCATTCCACTAATTCCGCTCCAGTCATTACCACGAGCCATTCTCCCCAATTAAGGTGCCACTAACCTCCTCAACACATCTACTGCTGAATTTCCCATTCACACACACACACTGACATGTACACACACGGTTAATACTCTCCTGGTAAAGTAAAGCTTTTTCTCTGTGTCCTGGCTGTATGATATTGTGCATAAAGGTGTGTCAGTGTTGAGAGGAGGATGATGTAATAGTATGGTTGTGTTATCCTCCTGTAGCATTAAT
The DNA here is from genome assembly GCF_029448725.1 of Salvelinus fontinalis. Taxonomy (NCBI): domain Eukaryota; kingdom Metazoa; phylum Chordata; class Actinopteri; order Salmoniformes; family Salmonidae; genus Salvelinus; species Salvelinus fontinalis. The sequence continues at coordinate 33,598,196 of NC_074689.1, forward strand.
TATGCGGTTAACACTGACCATGTGACCCTGTAGCATCTTCACTAGAGAACACCTCTCCTCCTCCTGTATATACTATAGTCACACAGCTGTTAACTAGCTCTAGGTAGAAATTGCCCCTAACCACAGATCTAGGATCTTTCTAACCCTCAATAACCTTAACTATTGGGGAGATTAAAATATAGTCTGACCCTGTATCAGTGGTTAGTGGCAACAGTCGTTACAACGTCAGGTTGTAACGACTGTGTATGGAGTTTCTGTCTGTCAGTGTTTCTAGTGGTGGAAGGTTATATCCCACCACCACTGATGTGCTGCACTACTGTTTGCCAGGACTCAGGAGTCTATTCGACTACTATCGGTACTTAGAACTCAGCTAGCCAGTCTAGATATGTTAACCTCCCGCAACTGGAGAAACCTACTCATCTACAGATGTGGATGATATAGTAAGACAAAAGTCTGGCCTCAGTTGAAATGCTTTTGTCCACCACCACTCCATAGTGGTGCATCAAAACACATGTGGAAGACTGGAGCATCTCTGAATATAATCTCTGCAAAAAGAAATGAAAACTGTGAATGGTGTTGTATTTTTTAGCTATTTACAGGGTTGGGGGATATTGAAAAGATGTGGCGTGTGTTTTTGGCTCACTGTGTGTACGCTAGCTGTGGTGTAGTTAGTGTGCACTGTGTGGTCGTGTAACAGCTCTGAAAACACTAATCTCTGCTCTGGAAACACTGCTCTCCTTATCTTGTCTCTGCTCTGAACTGGACTGTTTATGCTGCAACTACAAGTCAACCTACAGCTGGGGTCTCCACCTGCAGTCCTGGAGGGCTACTGCGTGTGCAGGCTTTCGTTCACACCTGATTCCACTGATTATGGTTCATACTGAAGACTGTGATTAGTTGAATCAAGTGGGTTTGGGACAGGGCTGAAACAAAAGCCTGCACACCCAGGCCAGTAGTTCTCTAGCTCCAAAGTTGGAGAACCCTGTCCTACAGTATCTCACCAGTCTGTGTATTCACTCAGTCAGTCAACTCTGTAACAGACTCTGATGTGCAACAGCTATATTCACTATGACTGTGGCTTTACCTCATGGAGATTTATCTCACTACAGAGGACACTTCACAGTCTGCTGTCTAATACTGCTGTGAATTCTATAATCATACATTCTCCCTGTACTGTAACTGTCTTGTTCGGATCTTACTGTAACACTTGCCTATGCTTTGCTCTGGGGTAAGGTGTATCTCAGCATGTGCGCTCGCTCTCCTCGCTGTTTCAGTTCCCCCTGAAGGGCAGTGTAAGGTGTCAATCATTCCTCATGACCCAGCTAACCTTGTAAGGGGGAACACTCTGAATTGTGTGCATTAATGGCTGTAATAATGATGCTGTATCTCAATTACTGGACTAGAGTAGGTAAAGACCTGGAATGTCCACTTATCTTTGCTGTCTTCAGTGCATTGGACTCTTGATTTAGTTCACATGTATTTCCGTCCATCTCTCTTTCTATACTCGTTCATTATCTCATGCTTTCAGAGTCTGTTAACATTCATTGTATCCTAAGGGAAAATGTAGTTAACTTAAGATTTAAGGTCAGAATGTTATTCACTAAAAGTCACTTAACACTGATGTCACTGCAGCTTGGCGGAATATATAACTGTAGATGTGGTGCATGGTTCTAACTGCTGAAAAACAACAATAAATTATCATCAAGCCATGTTTGGGACTTTGTTTGGCACAAACAGATACCTTTGCATTGGTCCGTCTCACGTTTTACATCAAGGTGTACCATGTATTTAGAAAGATATGGGATATAGAATACAGTAATGGAAGGAAATATGTCTTGTGAAAAATACATTATTTTACTGTGAGGTTTATTTCGAAATTGTAGGGGACACACCATAGACTTAGTTAGACGACTCATCTTTTTATCTGTCCTATTATTGCATCTGTGAGAGCACGGGCAGCGCCATTGAGGCCATCTACAGTACATTTTCTTCAATTGTGTTTGAAAAAAGCATAAAGCTTAAAATGGTGATTTACCGCCACCTGCAGCGCTGGAGTTCTAAACCAAATAGCTTGTGTCATTAATTGACTGGCCACTAGATTGGCAGTGATATAGCTTAATGCCATTTACAATCCAGTTAAACCAATTTGAAGAAGCCAACGCTCTGATCATTGGCTGATCCCTCCCAACCCATAGGAATCCCCACCCAGTTGACTACTTTAAAATGGTGGAAGCCCTCAATGTCAATGTCCATGCAAAACCAGGTTATTTCTAGGTAAAGTATCTCTATGGGACACACCTCGGGTGTATTCATTCTGCCTGATTCTGTTGGAAAAAATGTATTTAACAGAAGGAAAGTGAACGAAATCGGACAGGCCCTACCAGAATTTGTCCAATAGAAACTCTTGTTTTGCTCTTTTCTTCTTAAACGGTTTCTGTAATCAGTACACCCCTAGACTTGGGCTATGAAGAAACAACTTTCATAGAGTTTCTGGAAACATTCAAGCTTACTTCCAGTGTCAACGGCAGCTGTGCTGTTGATGTTTTATGAGCATGTTGTTTTCAATGTAATCTACTCACATTCGCATACAGCGTTTCTGGCTGTTGACATCTTTCTAGTTTCGGTTTAAAAGAGCGCATAATGCCTGCACACGAGCACTTTGCGTGATGGGAAAAAACGGCCTCTAAGACAATTACTTGAAAAACGTAATGGATGTTTTGTGTGCAAAGGTGACTTGAAATAAGACGTTTTGGACGTCATTGATCACGTGCGTCTTTATTGCAATGGTCGTAAACTACAGGACAAGCGAATAAGAAGTCTGTAAAAACTGGAATCGTTGTGAATGCAGCTTAACGTTATTGGGGTCATCATGATTTCACAGCCGAGGCCTTGCAAGAAATCCTGCCAGTGAATGTTCCGCCATTACATGCCCCTGGGCCTGTGTAGCAATGCATTTTGGAATGGACTATGATTGAAGAAGTGGGATGGGTTTTGTTTGTTGACGTGTCTATTTTCTGTATTTTGTATGATGTCGTTTTTCTCCATTGCCCGGCATTTCTTTCTCTTTTTTTTTTATCGTTCCTTACCCCATCCAGCTGGGGCTTCCGAGTTGCACAGCGGTCTAATGCACTGCATCTTAGTGCTAGAGGTGTCACTACAGACCCTGGTTTGATTCCAGACTGTATCACAACCGGCCGTGATTGGGAGTCCCATAGTGCGGTGCACAATTGGCCCAGCGTCATTAGGGTTTGGCCGGGGTAGGCTGTTATTGTAAACAATAATTTGTTCTTAACTGACTTGCGTAGTTAAATAAATAAAAAAGCTGTTGTCGATAATGCGCCATTAACGTTGGACGCCAACCGCTGTTAAACCCAATGGAAGAAAAAGTGCTACAGGCATCAATACACTGCTAACCTAAAATGGTTTACAACTAAGATAGACCACTGCCTGTCATTTCCAACTGGAGCAAATGAGTCATAGTGGGCAGAACAAGCACGAGCTAGCGAGATCCTATTGACGTGTTCTATCATCATCTGCATATTTCCGTTAGGGAATGCCTACCTTGTCCTTCTAAACAACGTGATTCTTAAAAACGTTTGCAATGGGTAAAAAAAACTAAAAACTTTTCACTCTGTTCAAAACAGTTTAGATTTGGGAACAGAAAAATGTATTGAAATCAAATGTTTCATGGATGAGAAAGTGGGAATGTCTGTCAAAATCTATCGCGTCCACCTTCCACAATAGCTATTGTTGCAACCTCTGACATAAAGACACGTCGGATGGACAGACAGGTGTTGTGCAGAAAATCTCCACCCCTTCTAATTTCCTTAATTTTGTGGCTAGAGTCGAACAACTATGGCTGAATTATCCTTATGCTTTCAAAAATACTAGTCGAATAAGGCAAGGGAGAGATGACGAATTTTGTCAAAGAGATTTATTTATAGACTAATACAAATCAGTAGCGGATTTAAGTACCGCGGGGGGGGGGGGTTAGCCCAGGGCGCCATACAAGCTAGAACCGCCACATACACTTGAAACAAATAGCCAAACCGAAAACTGCAGACAAAAATGCTTTCTGCTACTAAGATCAGTGAAATGTAGGCTAAACGGACAACGGAGTGAAGAGCAGAAATCTCAACTAGCAAGTCGCACAACACCCGCCAGTGGGCTTCCTCTCAAAACGCCAAGCGGATGCTTCACATTTATACATCCGGTGAAATATCTGTCTCATTGTTCTATCTGCAGCGTAGCGATTTCGACGCATACATCGGTGCTCCGGTATCAAACGTAACATCGCTACGTATTACTTCTGCACTAGCTAGTCGTGTAATCGTGTGTGCGAGACTGGTGTTTTGGTGTTCGTATCTTCTAATTTCTACAGAAACGTGCAATTGGGTAAGTGCCATGCTAGCTTGCTACATTGCAATATTAGCTATGCTAGTTAGCTAGTTGGCTACAACGACAACATAGTCCCCAAAGAACCATTCAGATGTTTAGCTTTGTGTGTCAATCTTCAGTAAACCACTGCACTGTAAAACTGTCTATTTTGAGCTGCTTTCATCGTCCCCAGTGTTTTTCTTCGTGGCAAGTTGGTTTTTAGCCTGGCATTGATAGTTAGCCTAACGTGGCTTTAGTCAAATCACATTTTATCGGTCACATAACGTTACACATGGTTAGCAGATGTTAATGCGAGTGTTATGATGTTGTACATTTCAAGCCCTTTGTTGCCTGACCTAAGTTAAGCAACATGGGAAAGAAGGGGACGCTCATAACCGGAGTCTTGGTGGTATTATCCTACTGTATCAACTGCCAGAATGTAAACAAATCTGATGTTGATGCATGTGGTATGGTGTCACGGCTAGGGAACGGTTTGTGGTGGTCATTTCACTATCTCAGTATGTTACTCATTCATACTCTTTCTCTTTGTCCACTGATTTCTCAAGGTGAAGAGAATGTCAAGGCCACGATCGCCCCACTATTCTCACAGGTGAATATCTTGCACACTGTTCATTTGACATGCTAGTCCAGTGTGTGGGTCAATACGTTTCCTTCACAATGTTGGCTCAACTCGGCACACTGTATGAAGGGTGCTTTACAATTAAAATGTATTATTATTTTTTTGTGTTATTACAGAGGCAGTCCACGGAGGCAGGATGCCCGGAGGTTCCCCTGGGATGACCCAGACTTCGACCCCCAGCAGGTTCTGGCTGACCTGGGCAGGCTGCCCTGGGAAGAGAACCGCAACCCTGGGGAGTCTCACGAGGACCAGTGGGTCCGCTTCATGGACGAGATCCACCCAGATGGCCACAGAAGACCTATGCCTAGAGGGAGACTTCGGCCAAAGGGCCACAGAAGAGCTATTTCCCCAGGTCTCCACAGGCCTGACCAACACCTCCCCCCAGAGGACTTCCACCATCGCAGGACCCCACCGCCCCCCCACGAGCTGGGCTACGCCGAGTGCAGGAGACTCTCCCCCCATGATGGAGGAGGTGGCAGAGGAAGAGTGAAAGAAGAATTCCAAAGATGCAAAGTAAAGCTGCCCCCCTCCCCACAGAGGCTACCCAGAGAGAGGCTGCCATCACTGGCCCCGCAGCACACTCACTACAGTCCTAGCCACCACCAGAGAGCGCCCTCTGCAGGTTGGAGGAGAGAAGAGAGGGACCAGAGCCAGGGGAGGTCCAGGGACCGCAGCCCCAGGGAGAGGGTTCAGGGCGGGGGGAAGTGGGAGAGGAGGTGTGAGGGTAGAGATTCTCCCGGTTCCTATAGAGACAGGAAGAGAGACCACATGCAAAGAGAGTGGAGCACCATCTCTGACCGGAACCGGAGGGAAACTGTTGAACCGGTGAATCCTGGGTAAATTTGAGCAGTGTTCCGCTGGAGTTTTATGACCAAAAGCCTGAGAAGAAAATTGGAGAGGAGAACCCAGCTTCCTGTTTTTCTAAGTGCAAACTTCACCCTGCTAATATGTCCCTTCTGTAATAGTGTAACGACATAGTAGTTGTAGATTTAATTGCATGGCTTAAAATGCATCACATGTTATTGTCTCTGTGATCCCTGAGAACCACTTAAGTGCATGAGTTGAAAACGTTACTATTATTACCTGCTGCAATCTAGAGGCTGTGCGAGCCTGTGATCTATTGGCCCTTAAATTTTATTCATATAATAAATGTTTTCCTAAATAAATCAAAAGCTACATTACAAATAAATCTAACTTTTAGCTGTATTCAGCGTGATTGTATGTCATCTGTCAGTGCTGAACCATGTTACCTGCTCTTTATGTCGACACAGGTACGGGAGGGAGACAGAGTTTAGGGAGCGCCGCCCCTCGTTGGAGAGGCCCCGGGAAGGGTACGGAGGAGGGGGGCCACTGGGGCGTAGTGGCCCCCTAGGGGGCCACGATGGCCAGGGGCCTAGAACCCTCATCGTGGAGCATGAACATGGTATTATGAACAGCGGAGGGCCAGAACCGTACTTCAACCACAGGGGCCACAGCCACGACCGATTCAGTCATCACAACCGGGTCGGAGCCTCTGAGGAGCGGTTCAGGAAGTCAGGCAGCAGGTCCAATACTAGAGAGGAGGCCAGGGGCCGGCCTGCACATGAGGAGAGGAGGGGCCCTGTCCATGAGGAGAGGAGGGGGCCTATACATGAGTCCAAAAGGGGCCCTGTCCATGAAGATAGAAGGGGGCCTATACATGAGTCCAAAAGAAGCCCTAACCGTCAGGGGAGAGCCAGGCCTTTAGGCTTCCAGGATAGAGGTAGTCCCACGGATCCCAAGGCCAGAAACAGTGCATTCTGTGGGGCGAGGGAGGCCCCAGCCCGGGGTGGCAAGAGACAGGTGGGGCCCTCCAGGAACCAACCCCAGCCTCTCCTCCAGGGACAGCAGGGGTACCAACCCCGGGATGCCAACTCCCAGCACACCCCTCCGAAGCACCAGAGGTACCAACCCAGGGGAGATGACTGGGACATGGAGCCCAGAGAGGAGGAGCCCGGCTGGGCAGAAGAGAGCGACATGGAGCCCCGCTGGGAGCAGGACCGGGGACCAGGGCCGCGAGGAGGCCGGCCACCGGCACGGGGCAGGATGGGACCCAGGAAACCTCAGCTTAGAGACCTCAACCCCAACTGGAACCAGCAGCAGAACGACATGGCAATGCCTCGCATAGGCGCCGGCAAGGAGGAGACACTCACCATCAAAGTGGACATGAAGCGCACCATGGGTCAGAACAGGTAAGGTTTTTCGGACAGCAACGTTTAGGGGTCAAGGGTGAAAAGTCATGCTCCTTTCATAGCGCTTGCTTTCGACTGCGAGAAGACATATAGTCAGAAGCCCTGAGAATATTGACATCTAGAGGAGGAAAGATTCGTCAAGCTGATTTCTTGATTGTACAAAGCAAGGATTCTACAAGGCAGGTATTCTACTGTGATGGGATGCAATTTATATACCTACATCAAACTAATCCTTCATGGTGTGGTGCATCACTCAGTGATAAGTATGGAGAATTGCCAAAGCCTTCTTTCAGCAGAGTGGCCATTTTACATTATTATCCGTCACATTCTCAAATGCGTTATATGAAGGTGGAATCAATTCTTGACAGCAATTCAGAGCATGCAGTTAAGAACAAATTCTGGATCTCCTAAAAAATGTGTTCCTTGCTCATCCAGAGGAGCAGAAAATGTCAGACCAGCCTCACAACAATAGAGAGCAGAGATGGTACAGAAGAAGGCCAGCTTCTGAGTAGAAGGCCACCTATCAGCTGAATAACCTAATGGACCTGTAGTTCTACTTCTAACCCTCATCTGCTCAGGGCAGAGGTTATACTCATCAGTTCTTCAGATATCTCCCTTTCATCCAATTCAACATGATTGGAAACTCACAAAGGGAGTGGTTGCAACTTCCCTAAGAGCAGCTCTGACAACCAAGAGACCAACCAGGTGACGTGTGAAGAGACACCAGCTGTGTGTTTGCAAAGATTTACTGTCATCAGACCCATCTCATCCTACACAAGTGAAATGATATTAACATGCACAAGGGAATTATACAGAGCAAGGAGCCTGCATTGTGTAATGTGCTGAAGGACCTCTGGGTCATTAAGACTGGATGAAGAGGAGTGGAGAAGACCTTTCTGCTACTCTACAGATTACTGGACAAAATGGAAAAGTCTTGCTGCTAACCAAACTGCGCTAACTGCAGAAGCGTCTCCCTGGTATAGGGAAGGATTGCCCATATACATATTGTGTTGGTGAGCCTGATAAGATGTCAGTCACTGACCCACTGCATGGCCGGATCAGTGTCTTGGTCTGGGGCTGACTGAAGACCATTTGGGCGGGGGAAAGTGCCCTGAACTTCAGGAACATCCATTTGGAACCACCATGTTTGTTTTCAATGCCTTGAGAAACACTTGGAATGATCAGTTCTTTTTTTTTAACCTTTTATTTAAGTAGGCAAGTCCATTAAAAACAAATTCTTATTTTGCAATGACGGCCTACCCCGGCCAAACCCTCCCCAACTCGAACGACGCTGAGGAAATTGTGCTACGCACTATTTGACTTCTGACCATGGCCAGTTGTGATACAGTCTGGGATCGAACCTGGGTCTGTAGTGACGCCTCTAACACTGAGATGCAGTGCCTCAGACTGCTGTGCCACTCGGGAACTCTTGATCAGCTAATCAGAGAAAGGCCCTTGTGAAATGACTTATTTCAGAGTGTTTTAGTGCTACTCACTGCGATAAGCAATTCCCCTTCTCATGCTCTGCAAGATGATACACCAAAACACCAGCACTAGTCAAGACAGTCAAATAGTTTCAACTTTTGTCTTTCATTCAGATCAATGTTTAAAGGTAAGTCAACATGTTCTTTCCATCATTGACTGTGTATAGTATCCTGCAGACTCCTAGAGGATCTTTATACTTTATCTGTTAAAGCGGCAGGTTTTTTTTCTAGGACAATTTTCATTCTTTATCCGAAGTGGTTCATGCGAGATGGACTCGTTCCCACTGAAGCTTTCCAAAGACTTTCAGCGACCTCAAGCGTGGTATTGTTCACCCTCATCAACCATGATGCTCTTGAGTGTCAAAGCCTAAAGGAGTTTGAGAAATGGTTATCTTAATAATAGATTGGGACTCGATGTAACCACTGCATCACAAAACCTTTAATTCTGAGGCCAAAATTGATCCAAAATTCCCTTAACGTTTACGCCACAGATCCTCGAATGCCTGGCCTCTGATCTACGTGGCTTTTTTGACCACAGTGTGTTTTCAACCTGATCTCCTTTCAACAGAACTGTTCACTCAAAGAAATTGAAAGCACAGCACTGAGTTGATCTCACCTCCTGAAGGACAACCCAAAGTAACGATGTTGCCCTTAAAGCAACCGAACGCTGCAGGTTCATACTACAACTCGCTTTGAGCTCTACCAGACCAGAGTTCACCGCTTGATGCATGACTACAAGTAAAGACTGGATGCTACAGCTTAACTCATAGGGAGTTGAACAGACAAGGGAGAATCCAAGTCATTGAATAGAGAAGCACAGTCATTAAACACTTCAAGAGTAATCCACCTTCTACATGAAATGAAGGCTTGGGTGACCAACTAGTAGACACAAGCAAGAGTGGAGAAGAGCAGAAGGCAATGTAAGGTCTGGTGATGATCAGGATGATGTCCAGTCAGAAAAGCAGTGCTTGATGAATGTCTGCCGATAACCACCACGATGAAGAGTGAAAACGACTTTGGACTTAACACGTGAAAATAAAGCTTTTGGTTTGACTCTTGGAAGCTATTCCACTAACTGTATCACCACTATTGACACTGGTACTCGTGGACTTCTCATGCAGTAAGAATCATCAAGCTCTAAGAATGTCTCTTCTCCAAGAGGCTCTCAGAACCATGACTATTGATGAACTGTCATCCATTTCGTACCAGGGAAACAGAGCTCTGTCAAAGTACTATGACAGTGAGGGGAAACCCAATCCAGTGAGGACTAAGGTATTCCTGACAGAGAAACTGGACTCCGCCTAGTGAAATGGCCCCAGAATTAACACTTGGAAAGAAATAACTAAAACCAATGGTTCAAACCTCAAACACAGCCAATGCATCAGCCAATAGTATAGTGTGGATGAATCCTTATGAAAACAGAGTATTGCTCTCAAAAACCCCTTTAGTAATAAGGTCTCCTATACTGATGGGATCTGCCCTTCGCAGTCTACACTACATACTCAAGATGCAACCTGTTCACAGTGATAACGACTCCTTTTTAAGAGACCACACTGTCCACATTGGACCAATCATAGACAAGAACCACACTGTCCACATTGGACCATTCAAGGACGAACCATACTGTTCAACGTAGACCAAGGACAAGAACCACAATGCTGACCTTTCACCACAGCAAGTGGATCACTAACATCCAGAAGGTAATTGACAAGAAATGCAGAGAGGAAAAAAATGGAAGAAGCATGAACTTTCACCTTTGACCCATGCCAGTGTCCTTTACATGACCTCCCACTGGCACAGGAAGTGGTAAGGGATGTAGTCGAGGTTAAATGCTGTTCACTCCCCTTTAAACATTTTTTTGCAGGGCGATTTACAAACCTTTTACGCCACATACGCTTTTAGCATAAGCATTTACGTTTCCACTCATCTCAACTGACATTCAGCGTTTCACTAATACATCCCTGGAGACGAGAAATGTCTCTCTTCCTGTTGCGTTTCAAACTCCTACAGGCCTTATTTGGATTTACAAATAATTCAAACCAACAGCTCTTGTAGATGGTGTACTTAATCAGCCATTTTTCCTAAAGCTTTACAATGTAAAGGTAAGTATAGTGTGTTTTACAGATACTTTGGTCAAGGTAAGGTTGTAGCATAATATTGTACTGAACATTATATTTACGTAAGAGATCCAGCAGAAAACCACTTAACTCCCTGCAGCAAATTTAATTAAAAACAAATTATTGCTGTCCCAAACTACAGTTGTTACTTAAATCACACCCTCAGTACACGCTCCAGTAACCAGCTACAGCAGTACACGCTCCATTTAACCAGCTACAGCAGTACACGCTCCAGTAATCAGCTACAGCAGTACACGCTCCATTTAACCGGCTACAGCAGTACACGCTCCATTTAACCGGCTACAGCAGTACACGCTCCATTTAACCGGCTACAGCAGTACACGCTCCATTTAACCGGCTACAGCAGTACACGCTCCATTTAACCGGCTACAGCAGTACACGCTCCATTTAACCGGCTACAGCAGTACACGCTCCATTTAACCGGCTACAGCAGTACACGCTCCATTTAACCGGCTACAGCAGTACACGCTCCATTTAACCGGCTACAGCAGTACACGCTCCATTTAACCGGCTACAGCAGTACACGCTCCATTTAACCGGCTACAGCAGTACACGCTCCATTTAACCGGCTACAGCAGTACACGCTCCATTTAACCGGCTACAGCAGTACACGCTCCATTTAACCGGCTACAGCAGTACACGCTCCATTTAACCGGCTACAGCAGTACACGCTCCATTTAACCGGCTACAGCAGTACACGCTCCATTTAACCGGCTACAGCAGTACACGCTCCATTTAACCGGCTACAGCAGTACACGCTCCATTTAACCGGCTACAGCAGTACACGCTCCATTTAACCGGCTACAGCAGTACACGCTCCATTTAACCGGCTACAGCAGTACACGCTCCATTTAACCGGCTACAGCAGTACACGCTCCATTTAACCGGCTACAGCAGTACACGCTCCATTTAACCGGCTACAGCAGTACACGCTCCATTTAACCGGCTACAGCAGTACACGCTCCATTTAACCGGCTACAGCAGTACACGCTCCATTTAACCGGCTACAGCAGTACACGCTCCATTTAACCGGCTACAGCAGTACACGCTCCATTTAACCGGCTACAGCAGTACACGCTCCATTTAACCGGCTACAGCAGTACACGCTCCATTTAACCGGCTACAGCAGTACACGCTCCATTTAACCGGCTACAGCAGTACACGCTCCATTTAACCGGCTACAGCAGTACACGCTCCATTTAACCGGCTACAGCAGTACACGCTCCATTTAACCGGCTACAGCAGTACACGCTCCATTTAACCGGCTACAGCAGTACACGCTCCATTTAACCGGCTACAGCAGTACACGCTCCATTTAACCGGCTACAGCAGTACACGCTCCATTTAACCGGCTACAGCAGTACACGCTCCATTTAACCGGCTACAGCAGTACACGCTCCATTTAACCGGCTACTCGTACTATTATTAATTAGCCTTGATTGTCCAACACAGTTAAGCCCTGGTATTCAGGCCTGATCCAAGAGGGTAAAGGGACTACTGCTTTTTACCCTCCTCCATTGCTCATCTCTCTCATCTACCCTACAGCCAGCTGTGCTACTCTTCAGACCGCCAGCTGTCGTTGGATCTGGTCAACGTGGGCCGCCAGCGCCTCGACTTCCTACCCATGCTAGAGCATTCTGGGACGTACCGGGAGTCCACAATGCACTCTGGGACTTTTGCCCAGGAGATCATCACCCTCGTGCACCAGGTCAAAGGTTAGGATGCGAAATGCAGAAATACTATACACAACACAAAGATGCGCGTGCACACAGTCTTGTACACGCATGCACAGCCCATAGACGCTCCTTCACACACATTTAGACAGAAATATAAAGATATTTATCTCTCTCTCCAGAGCATTACTTTAGGGGTGATAGTGTAATGCTGACCGAGCGTTTCTGTGGCGCCCAAGATGGAGGTATGTCTGAGGAGGAGCAGGAGGAAGAGAGGCCTACTCTGAACAGGTACACCCACACACACACACGCCTGGGTACCACAGTGATGACTCTAAGAGCCATGGCTTTTGTTTAAGTCTTCAATGTGCTGTTTATAAACTAGCTATATTTTATTCCTTCTCTCCTCTAGGCGGTTCAACATGAGTCTGTCAGAGCCAGACATGGAACCTCTCTTCTCCAAAGTTGGCCGCATGCAGGTACAATGCATGTTTTTAAATGGTGAATGATTGCTATGTCGATGGATGGATGGATTGATTGATTTATTAATTTGTGTGTGTGTGAGATCAGAAGCAGCAGCAGGCGGTGAGTGACCCAGGAGACCTGAGACATGACCTGGAGAGGAGGAGACAGGAGAGGCTGGAGGGGGTGAAGGTCACCATCCCTGGAGGCAGGCTCTCACAGCGCCCCCTGGTTGCTGGGAGGTACTACTACACACTAAAACACAGTGAAGCCTGATGGGGTTTGTTGTCCTCCACAATGAAATCGGGGAGCGGACAGTGGATCTGTCTTTTTACCTTAGTTTCGCTCGTACATTCGTCACACAAGATTTTTCAGACGGAACTCTTGTGATTTTGACAACTTGAGTGAATGATGCGTCTTGCCATAGAGATCTGACATTTACAAAATTACACTGACTGACCAGATGGTGGCACTATAACAAGCGATTGAAAATGCAAACTTTGAAAGGTCACGCCCTTCACCTCGTTTGACCTAAAGCCATACAATTCGGTACATAGGTCCCAGGTTTGCCATGATGGATTTTCCGCCATTTTGAATTTTGTGAAAAACACTTAAAACGCTACTCTGACACCGAATGAACGATCTGCATGAAACTAAACATCTATGGACAAATATTTTCCAGACTAGTACCTAAAACAACATGGCCGCTGTTGACCAATAAACATTCACATGGGCGTGGTCTGGCACCTAAATGCATATAAATCAGTCACACAGGTTGCAAACACTGTCAAGACTCAACAAATGCAAGAACATTAATGTCGATCACACGGTGGTGCTAAAACGGGCAGATGTTTTGTTACTATCGGTATATTCTAGTTTGAATTGTCACTAATTGGCCGGGGGGGCTGCATCATTCGTGGGGAACGGCATGTCTACGGTTATCTTGTTTGAATACGAAAATGATTCCTTCCTCCCTTTCTTTGAGTTATCACTGATCTATGGATCCTTGTGTTCACCCAATCTGTCAGATCAGTGATTACATTTACATTTAAGTCATTTTACCTGATGATTACCTCAAGAAGTAGAGGAAGGGTGCGTTTTTACACTTCACGGTCTTATCCTTCATGGTCTCATCATTCTCCTGCCCTCTCTCACACTCTGTCACAGTGACCATCATGAGGAGTATGGTAGTGAGGAAGAGGAGGTTCAGGAGGAAGAGGAGGGCTTCTCTTCAGGCTGGCCAGGCCTACCACAGAGAGGAGGGAGGTGGCCTGGAGAGATGGTGAGAACTGTGTGCATGTATGTGTTCACATTTAGTAGGGGTGTAGGTGGAAACGATCTGTATCTTTCTCTGAAATATCTCTCAGGCTTCTAACTTCTCTCGCTCTCACTCTCGGGTTCAGAGGAGAGGAGGCATAGTTAGACAAAACATGGGTGGCCAGCGGAGGAACAACCGGTCTCCTAATCTCCCCGGCAACCATCTGGGACCAATGAGACAACAGAACCGCGATATTAACGGTCAGTAAGCACCCCAAAACATAAATATATATATAGTGAGTTCAAAACAAGGACACAGAAGTTTTTTCTTTTTTTTTCTTCTTTGTGGATCCGCTTAATATTGCAGAAAGATTGATGGAAGCAACAATGTAATTGTCTGCATCATTTCCAATCCCCCATATCCTTTTTTGGTATCTATATACATACACAGATACATACATACATACACGTACATATGCATACATACATATATATATGCATACATACATATATACGTGTATATATATACATACTTTTTTTTGAATATACCTTTATTATTCCCCGCAAACCCTACCACCCTTCCCCCAACTGGAGTTAACTAATAAACAATAACACTTAGGCTTCTACCTTCAGTTTATACATCTGTCTGTAAAATGTGTGTCAATCTATTTTACAATAGTTATATTTTGTTTGTTTTTAGTCCATCCAGTTTGATTTCTATTTGTAACTGTGCTATTTCTCAAAATTTCTGAACCTATATACATTTTACAGACCCCGTATGTTTTACATTGGTTATCTTGTTATTAGTCCCACCCTTCAGCTCCATTCAAACCCTCCCATCTATCTCTTAACACCATCCATTTTGGATTTCTATTTGCCATATATTTTTCAACTGTGATGTTTCACAAAAGTACTCAAAAGGACACAGAAGTTAGACTGTTGTAACACACAGACCGGTTCCGAGAAGCACAACTTCCCAACCATGTTAAGTGACCTCAATCGATCACTGATTGGTTGATTGATTGACTATGTAATTCCTACGACAGGGTCTTGACTCTGTTTACCTTCCTGTCTTGTTACAATGTTAGTTACTCTGTCCATCTGGTTCCTAGATCTCATTCATTTCAATGTCTGATCCTGAGCCAATCAAATCCTTCCGTTTTTAGCCAATCATCTTGTCCACTAATGGGACCATTACAACCATAGCAGACCTGCTGTTTTTAACTTAACACCTATATTAATTTCTCTTTCTCGCTCTCTCAGGTGCCAACTGGTGAATGGACTCTTGGATGGAGCAAGGGGTTATGTGAGGTTAGCTGTTAAGCTCAGAGGAGTGACCAGGCCAACTGTATATACAAAAGTATGTGGACACCCCTTGAAATGAGTAGATTTGGCTATTTCAGCCACACGTGTAGCTGACGGGTGTATAAAATTGAGCACACAGCCATGCAATCTCCATAGACAAACATAGGTAGTAGAATGACCTTATTGAGGAGCTCAGTGACTTTCAATATAGCACCGTCATAGAATGACACCTTTTCCAACAAGTCAGATTGTCAAATTTCTGCCCTGCTAGAGCTGCCCCGGTCAAGTAAGTGCTGTTATTATGAAGTGAAAACGTCTTGGCTCAGCCGTGAGGTGGTAGGCCACACAAGCTCACAGAACCGTCTGTCCTCAGTTGTAGCACTCAATACAGAGTTCCAAACTGCCTCTGGAAGCAACATCAGCACGAGAACTGTTTGTCTGGCGCTTCATGAAATGGGTTTCCGTGGTCAAGCAGCTGCACACAAGCCTAAGATCACCATGCGCAATGCCAAGCGTTGGCTGGAGTGGTGTAAAGCTCTCCGCCATTGGACTCTGGAGCAGTAGAAACGCGTTCTCTGGAGTGATGAATCATGCTTCATCATCTGGCAGCCCTACGGACGAATCTGGGTTTGGAGGATACCAGGAGAACCCTACCTGGCCAAATGTAAACTTTAGAAGAGGAATAATGGTCTGGGGCTGTTTTTCATGGTTCGGGCTAGGCACCTTAGTTCCAGTGAAGGGAAATATTAACACTACACCATACAGTTACATTTTAGATGATTCTGTGCTTTTTGGGGAAGGCCCTTCCCTATTTCAGCATGACAATGCCCCCGTGCATAAAGCGAGGTCCATACAGAAATGGTTTGTCGAGATCGGTGTGGAAGAACTTGACTGGCCTGCACAGAGCCCTGACCTCAACCCCATCGAACACCTTTGGGATGAATTAGAACACCGAATGCGAGCCAGGCCTAATCGCCCAACATCAGTGCCCAACCTCACTTATGCTCTTGTGGCTGAATGGAAGCAAGTCCCCACAGCAACATCGAGTGGAAAGCCTTCCCAGAGGAGTGGAGGCTGTTATAGCAACAAAGGGAGGACCAACTCCATATTAATGCCCGTGATTTTGGAATGAGATGTTCGATGAGCAGGTGTCCACATACCTTTGGTCATGTAGTGTATATTATAACACACGTAGACAGCCTGACCTTAGTACCGGCATCTCTTATTTTCTGCTGCTTGATTACCTGGTAGTGGCACCTTTTCCATTATCTGACCTACACCTGTACTGACACTGACCAACAGAACATGTAAAGTCTCCTGACAAAGTAGTGTTGTGGGGAAGTGATGTCATAATGCAGGGGGGAGGACCCTGAGTCAGAAGGGGAACATCCTGTTAGTGAGGAGCTACCTAATTCATTCATTGGTCCTTTCATTCATGAAGTATATTCTGAGTAAGTGAACACTGCTTTTTGTTGGCTGTATGCATTGCTTACTGAAGGAAAAAAATATCAAATAATAGATTACTTCAAATACCATGTTGGCAAGCGTGTTAGTGTAAGGTAGTAAAAGTCCCTCTTGAGCGTAGTAGTAAAAATGCATCTTACATGAGTACAGACAATTTGGTCATTACCTGTATTAATACTCAGTATTCCCCACAGCTCTCACCTGTACACCTGTGTGTGAGCGCTTAAGGTCAGGTACAGAGGTGATCCTTGCTGATATTTAACAGGTGCCTACTTCCACCTAGGCCAAACCTTTAGGTAAACTGGGCCGGCCAGGACTGACAGAGGTAGTTACAGATAGGCCAGACTGCTATTCTATGGTCAGTGGAGACTGACCGGTGGATTGATGCCCCGCTGGACTAACCAGAACTGACTGGGGAAGAGGATGACCAGCTGTACAGGTGGATATCAAGTTGGGATAGTGCTTAGCAGAAACACAGGCAGGCCTTAACCCCACAAGAGCAAGCAGAGGTGATATGGGATCTGGCAGAGAATCCAGTCAGACGATCACAGTGAAACGCACACAGCATTTATTTCAAATGTAGTTAGAAATACAAAGTCCATAAAAAATGTCTTTACACCACAGTACCATAGATTTTTTTACACAATAAAAACAACTTGACTTTTTAATCAATTTCCATTATTTCAAGTCTTTCTTTTCAACTGCTCAGTTATGTCAGAGTTGCAATACAAATGGACAAGATACTGACTCCCACACAAACCAGGAGCTACACTGAAGTTATAAGAGCTTATGACTGGCTATAGTAGGTTATGAATGCCCTCTGTCTGCATTAAAATACAGAAATGTCATAGCAACACGACCATCTTTCGTAATGCAGAGAGCGAGAGCAGTCCAAAAAATCCCATGATAAGATGAATCCCACTGAGTAGCATCATTATTAATGACTTCAATAATGTCTGTATGGTCCACTAGTGTTCTGTTGTCCTCCAAAGAACAATCGGAAGGCCCTCTCACCTGTAATCACTGGAGAGCAGTCAGAAACATGGCAATGGCTCCACCTAGTCTTCACCTTCTATGACATGTGTCAAACTTGTTCCACGGAGGGCCGAGTGTCTGCGGGTATTCACTGATTTTTCACAAGGATTCTTCTCACCTGGTTGTCTAGTTTTTCCCCTTTCAATTAAGACCTAAACAGCAGACACTAGGCCCTCCATGGAATGAGTTTGACACCCCTGGTATGCCAAAGCCTGTGATCCCACAGCTTGGCTAGACAAGACAGGCAGTGTGAGGGTGAACGCGGTCAACTTTCTGCCCCTTTTGTTTCTGCGTGTGTGACTGGGGAGGCCCTGTGTGTATGTGAGGGGAGCGGTCTCCAGTGATGGCTCAGAGGCGAGGGTCGCAGGGCAGCGGGCGGAACGCCACCTCAATATTCTCCTCCATGATGATGTCATAGCGACACATCAGCGGGCTGGAGGGATGAGAGAAAGGTATAGTTGGAGAGAGAGGCTGCGGGAGGGAGGATGACTGGGGAGAGAGGTGGGAGGGAGGATGACTGGGGAGAGAGGTGGGAGGGAGGATGACTGGGGAGAGAGGTGGGAGGGAGGATGACTGGGGAGAGAGGTGGGAGGGAGGATGACTGGGGAGAGAGGTGGGAGGGAGGATGACTGGGGAGAGAGGTGGGAGGGAGGATGACTGGGGAGAGAGGTGGGAGGGAGGATGACTGGGGAGAGAGGTGGGAGGGAGGATGACTGGGGAGAGAGGTGGGAGGGAGGATGACTGGGGAGAGAGGTGGGAGGGAGGATGACTGGGGAGAGAGGTGGGAGGGAGGATGACTGGGGAGAGAGGTGGGAGGGAGGATGACTGGGGAGAGAGGTGGGAGGGAGGATGACTGGGGAGAGAGGTGGGAGGGAGGGAGGATGACTGGGGAGAGAGGTGGGAGGGAGGGAGGATGACTGGGGAGAGAGGCGGGAGGGAGGGAGGGAGGATGACTGGGGAGAGAGGCGGGAGGGAGGGAGGGAGGGAGGATGACTGGGGAGAGAGGCAGGAGGGAGGGAGGATGACTGGGGAGAGAGGCGGGAGGGAGGGAGGATGACTGGGGAGAGAGGCGGGAGGGAGGGAGGATGACTGGGGAGAGAGGCGGGAGGGAGGGAGGATGACTGGGGAGAGAGGCGGGAGGGAGGGGGGGAGGATGACTGGGGAGAGAGGCGGGAGGGAGGGGGGGAGGATGACTGGGGGTGAGAGGCGGGAGGGAGGATGACTGGGGGTGAGAGGCGGGAGGGAGGGAGGGAGGATGACTGGGGGTGAGAGGCGGGAAGGAGGATGACTGGGGGTGAGAGGCGGGAAGGAGGATGATGCGGGAGGAAGACTGGGAGAGAGGAGGAAGGGAAAAGTGTGTGTGTGTGGGGGGTCTCTCACCGGTCGGGTTGCTCCAGGTGGGTGAGGCGGATGTGGAGTAGTCGGATTTTGTAGCGAGGGCCTATCATATTGCCGCTTGCGATGCGGAGGGATATCTTCTGGACGGGCTGCACGTCCTCATCAAACTGGACCAACAGACGGGTGGAGGTGTACTGCTCAAACTTGAACCGCTTACTGTGGAGGAGAAGAATGGAGAGGGTAAGTGGGATAGAGAGTTAGAGGTCTTACTGTCATAAATGTATATCTGTGTGTGTGTGAGACTTACCGGTCTATGCGTGCCTCACTGAAGTTCCTGCCACTGTGTAGTCTGAGGATGACGACTCCCCAGCGCAGGTACTGGTTCCATGTCACCATGTCCACCCTGTAGCTGGTCTCTACACACACACAGGACACACACTGTGTTATACACACACAATTCATATTTGAGAAATCACTGCTATAGAAGCATTATGTATGTTAATCACTGATTGATAGTAAGGGGTGAGGGACTTACTTTGATATGGCAACGTGGCAGTGGTGGTGAAATAGGCCTTGGTCTGACCCAATCGCAACAGAGTATCCCTCCACCTGCTGATGTCGTAACCTGGGGGGTAACCATGGATACATCATTCAGGTTGGTTGGTATGGCAATCAAACTACTTGATAGATGATTTGATGACAAACAAATTTTCCCATGTTTACAGATTGAGTGAGATTCTGGGTTAAGTTGGAAGGCTGTCCTCTCACCTAGCATGGGACAGGGGGCGGGCTTAAAGGCTTCACACTGCAGACACCGCCCATCCAGGAAGTCGCTGAAGGAGGAGCAAGGGTAGGCTGTGAGGCTGCAGGTCCGGTTGAGAGCACACAGGTACAGGAACACAGAGCGCTGGTGGTCACACACGAAATACGACTTTCCTACGAACGAAAGAAGCTGTGAGTTATTACATGAGTTATTGTGTGTGGTGTGTGTGTGTTAGTCTCACCTGAGAAGATGGTCTTGGGGCAGCCTGGCTGATCAGATCCTCCATTGACATAGTAGTCAATATGGCCATGTTGACCTTTGAGACCAAACGCTATGTGAAAAAATAGGAAGATCCCAAAGTTACAGATAATACAGGACAACATGAAATTACACCTTTTTTTTTATCACAAAAACACATCTAGAGAATCCCTCGCCCCCCACACAAACACACAGCATGTCAGTACTTGCAGTTCATGTCAGTGTGTAGTACGTCTACAAACATGGCGTCTGAAGGGTCTAGTCTCTCCTCAGCAGTCGCTCCAGTGAACATGGGCCCTGCTGGGTCCAGACCTAGACAACAATGAATCAATTAATAGATTCATTAATGCATCAATTAATTAAACCTTTCATGAATAAAGTAATCAATCAATTAAATAGTAGCTTTTCAGTCACAAACAATCGCTCTCTCCTACCTGTAATGCGGCCAATCTTGCCCTTCAGGTTTGCTCCTACAAACCCAGCTAGGTGAGCTCCTAGACTCACCCCGATCAGGTGGATTGAACTCAGAGGCGCTCCCTCCTCCTAAACACACACAGTGAACAATTAGCAACATTGACACAAGACTCATAGAACAATTGATTAAAGAGTCACAGAAAACGAGCAATATCCCGCCCCCCCCCACACACACACACCTGCATGTTGAGTATGAAGCCGGTGAGGTTGTTGGCAGCCTGTCGGGTGTTGGCCACAGCAGTGAAGTAGTTAAGGTTAGCAGCTCCTCTGTTCCAGTCCACCACCAGGATGTTCATGTCCTCCTGCTCAGACAGCAGCTGGACGATGTGATCCACCCAGACCGGAGGGGCTCCGGTGGGCCGGTACCCGTGGATGACGAAGGCCGTGGGCAGGGAGAAGTTGAAGAGTGGCTGGTAGGACAGGTGGTGGTGGTTCACCTCTCTGCCGCAGCGCAGGTTAGACCTAGTGGAAGGAGGGGAATACTTTATGTAGAACATTTGTTATTTTTACTTTTTAACTGAACCGCAGACACACACACACACATTCATGTTCACACACACTCTAACCTACTTGGTGTAGAGCAGCAGCTTAACATTCAGGGTGGTCCCAAGGAAGCACTCATGGAAGTCCAGGTCTGTAAAGTCATCACACAGTTCACCTACACCATTCTTCTGGCCTGGGGAGAGAAGGGGAGGATGTGTACATGTGTGCTCATTGATACCCTGCTAGGTCAGCATCAGGTCATTCTCTGATCTTACTGTGAACCCCAACACATCCTTCTTTCCTTATGCATTTAAACATGAGCAGACAGCTGGTGAATGGAGACAGAGTGAATACCAAAGATTTGCATTTATAAAGATAGATAAGCACTGGCCTAACTCTGACCTCTTTACATTGCTATTCACCCCTACCATTCTATCTCACTTTCTCCCCCTCCCCTAGCCACTGTTCTTTGTCACAGGTGAAAGGTTAACGGTGCCGGTCTGAACCTTGCTCTGGAAAATTATCCTCTGTGGTTTGTTTTGCTTTGTGATCCTGTAGTGTCCCTCCTTGACTGCAGCCAGGCTTTGACTGTATGGTGCTAGGGGCTTTAGCCTTTTACCATGTAGCATTAACCACAAGACTGCACCATGAGTTTTACCATGTAGCATTGAGTGTCATGATTCGGTAGCATTAGCATGTTAATGTTCAAACCACATCAGTTATTAGTGTTAGCATGTAGGCTAGCTCCCAGTGTCATGCTAGCGGCTTTAGCGGTGATCCATGCTCTCTAATTAGCAGCTTGTCCTCTGCGGTTACTCTCAATTGGATCAAGGTGCTATAAAAAAGCAGCTCATCCTGTCACAGCTTTCTATCTTCCTCTGTGGCCCCAATCCCCTTTCTCAACAATCTTCCTGTCCTCAATTCATGACCCATGACCTCACACAAGTACACACTTACACCCATGCACACACACTGCACACTCTAATTTCTCCACTCAGGGATAGTTGGGGAAGAGAAGGCAGATGGCAGTTATTTGAGTCTGTTCTGGAGGGAGTGTAGAAAGACGTCTGAAACCTGGAGTCTGCTAACACAGTGGTTCTCAACTCCTCAGGGACCCCCGTCGTTTTAACAAATTTGTTGTAGCTCTGAACTAATTCCAAATGTGGCCAATGTGCTCAATGCAGTTTCACGTAGAAATGTGACTCATTTAACCACCCCCGCACAGGACTAAGATTTAAGATCAAAGGCCTGATTACCTGCATGTCCACCAATGATGTTAACATGTGGTCTGGGAAAAGCCGTAGAAGCATTAAGACGCGGATCAGTGAACACCGCCGCAATATACGGACAGGTGAGACAAAAACCCCTGTTGCTGTTCATTTTGTACAAGCTGGAAATCCTGTTAGTTCTCTGAGATACTTTGAAATAGAAATGGTCAAGATGTCATGGAGGGGATTGAAGACGGAGAGGAAACTTCTTCAAAGGGAATCTTTCTGGATCCACAGTCTCGTCTTGGCCTTAGAGGAATTTGACTTAAAACCATTTTTATAGTTCCATAATGTCCAAATGATTTGTGTACTTTTTCACCCAAATTGAATATTCTGTGTGTATATATATAATATTACTGTAAATATTGATCACATTCCTTGTGTATGGTCATATATTTTGATGAATGTTGATATTGTGCACTTATGTTATATATTTGTACCTCCTGTTTCAGGAAGTGTCACTGAGTGCTGCCCATATATATAGGACCCTCCACCTGGGATATGGATGCCTGATAAAGACCTACGTGTCGAAACATTCTTATAATAAAATCACCTGGGAACATGAGCAGCAGTGTGCTGTGTTTAATATATATATCTTTTTTTGCTTTTTCAACTCTGGTTCACCTATTCAAGGGCTTGATGATTAGTTGACAAGTTGAATCAGGTGTGCTAACTCTGGAATAGATGAAATACATGGAACAGCTGGAAGTCCCGGGGGGAGAGGTTGGAGAAACACTGTGCTAACAGATGCGAGACAGAAAACAACACTTTTCTCTCTCTGTAAACTGTGTCCTGGGTTAAGGGTGATAGGGTCAGAACAGGCAGACCTCACACAACTAGCTCAACACCCACACACACACTTTGATCACGGAAATATGAGTCTTACCTTTGCAGAGCATGAGGGAGCCCACCAAACCGAGGAGTTGCCAGAGTAACATCCTTACAACCAAGAGAAAGAGGGAAAGAAGGAGGGAGATACTAGAGGGAGGTCTGTCTGAGAGAGGAAAGAATGGGAGCTCTTAGTAATACAGAGAGCGGGAGGGAGGGAGGGAGGGAGGGAAGAGCTAACTGACCATGACCAGAGCAGAGAGAGAGATGTTGAGGTGACTAGGTGTGTTGGGATCTGGGTTAACCAATAAAACTCTTGAGTAGAGCAACACGCTCACTGCCAACAAAACACACTGCCAACAACACCCCACTCACTACACATCTCACTGTACACAGAGGAGAAGGATCGATGGAAGGAGAGAGACAAAGTAGATCAGTATATAATAGTCTTTCTAGCCGTATTTCTTTATTCCTACTTGATCCTATACTTTTTTGTCTTTGGTAATATTTAGTGCTAATAAAGCATTATTGA
Source organism: Salvelinus fontinalis (assembly GCF_029448725.1). Lineage (NCBI taxonomy): Eukaryota > Metazoa > Chordata > Actinopteri > Salmoniformes > Salmonidae > Salvelinus > Salvelinus fontinalis. Next base: position 33,622,185 of record NC_074689.1, read on the forward strand.
CTTGTACTGCAAGAGGGGAAAGAGAAGGCTCAAGACACAACACTTACTATTATTATCCTCTGTTTCCAATGAGTCACCATGTACCTCCTAATCAGTCTTTCTCCATCTCTCCTTCCTTGCCTCTCCTTTATGCTCTATTCTCTATTCTCTCCATCCCTCTCTCATACTATCTGCCTATATGTACTCAATACCATCAATCCCAACTCTCCCATACATGTGAGGACCTCGGTGTCGCTGGCCAGGCCAGCCCAGGCAGGAGTGCTCTCTGTGGGGCAGCTGTGTACTGACAGGAGCATCTCCCGATGGAGTTCCACATGAGCAGGGTTATTAATAGCATCAGAGCTGTGGTAACACTAACCAGCCCTGCCTATACCCACTATTTACTGACTACAGCATTAAATGTACAGTATGGGCTTTAAATACATATAATTTAAAGGCAGAGTACAGGGCAGAGGCATCAAAAGCAACAAATCAGAAGCTGTCCAACCCTACTGGGGTGTGTGCCCATTTCCCTGGTTACCTCTGAGAATCTTTCATAATGGTCCAGGCTGCAGGGCATGTATACTTACACATTTGTAATGTATACTTACAATAAATATGCATATGTCCCATTGCTGCCTGGTTCAAAGTTTCCCATCTAGTTGAACTTCAATTGTGTAGGCTAATACCAGTTGAGATGGTTAAGTTTAGGGGCCAATGCAGTGGCCTTCTGTTCATTCTGTAGACTTTGGGGGGGGCGATGATCTGGACCATGGACTGGGTAAGGGGTTGGTCTATGGAGTCTTAGACCACCAAGTTTAGGGCAGGGTCAGCCAGCATTCCTCCTGAAGAGCTACTCTCCAGAGGACCTTGATTCTCCAGGTGAGGAGCCAGGTTCAGATCATTCTCCAAGTGGGGAGCTAGAACCAGATCATTCTCCAAGTGGGGAGCTAGGACCAGATCATTCTCCAGGCGAGGAGCCAGGTCCTGAACATTCTCCAGGTGAGGAGCCAGGTCCTGAACATTCTCCAAGTGGTGAGCTAGGTCCAGATCATTCTCCAGGTGAGGAGCTAGGACCAGATCATTCTCCAAGTGGGGAGCTAGGACCAGATCATTCTCCAAGTGAGGAGCTAGGACCAGATCATTCTCCAAGTGGGGAGCTAGGTCCAGATCATTCTCCAGGTGAGGAGCTAGGACCAGATCATTCTCCAGGCGGGGAGCTAGAACCAGATCATTCTCCAAGTGGGGAGCTAGGTCCAGATCATTCTCCAAGTGGGGAGCTAGAACCAGATCATTCTCCAGGTGAGGAGCTAGGACCAGATCATTCTCCAGGCGGGGAGCCAGGTCCTGATCATTCTCCAGGTGAGGAGCCAGATCCTGATCATTCTCCAGGTGAGGAACCATGTCCTGATCATTCTCCAGGTGAGAAACCAGGTCCTGATCATTCTCCAGGTGAGGAGCCAGGTCCTGATCATTCTCCAGGTGAGGAGCCAGGTCCTGATCATTCTCCAGGTGAGGAGCCAGGTCCTGATCATTCTCCAGGTGAAGAGCCAGGCTGAGGCCACTACCAGGTCATTCTGTTCCCCCTCTGGATTAAGATCTTAACCCTGAAGCCACGCCCTCCTCTGTCATCTGGCTATGACTGGATAAAACTGTAGACAGAGAGATTGTAGGCAACTGTGTGTGTCAATTCAAATACATTTGTCACATGCTTCGTAAACAGAAGCTGTAGACTAACATTGAAATGCTTACTTACCATAAACTGGCTAAGTGGTTGGTCTATGGGCCTACCGGCCTTCCTCCTAGCTCTTACCATCTGGTCAGCCCTGGTCAGAGACACGGATACACACACACAGGTCAGAGAGAGTTATCTAGCAGGTCATAGCGAGGCTAACCTGTAACCTCAGTGGATGTTCTATGGTTAGTTAGTCAGTGATTAGTCTCATTAGATGATTAGGTAATCAGAGATTTAACCTCTAAGAATATTAACCCCTCTGGGGAACTGGAGCATGAGATAACCACTCAAACAAACTGTGTGTTTGTGTGTTGTAGTTCACCCTATAACATCACCCAGCCCTTTTGTAGGCCGTGATTCCATTTCCATTTATTTTGGGGGAACTCAGTTGGGGTCTCAACTTGCTGTTGAGAGTTAGAACAGTGCAATACACAAGGTGACATTTTATTTGGTTTTGCATCAGCAGCTTTTCTCTTGTTTTGTCAGTCACTGACAGTAACTCAATTAGCCCATGTCAGCTAAATATTTTTAGATTAGTAAATTAGTACAGTGGCTAGCTATCTAAACTTGTAGTAATCATGGTCAAACTACCGACCGGGTGGCCCCCATTGATTTTGTTAGTCACTCTCACTCGGATATCGTTTTAAAAACTACAAACATTTCTCTCCACCCTATGGCAAAATTCGTAGAGTTGCAGGAAATTAGTTATAAAATTAGGACCCCCAAAAGACCCAGCTCTGACTGCATGTGTGGATGTGGGTACGCAGACCTGCGAGCCACTGCAGCCCATCATGATGAGTTCTGATTTTTGGTGGCCCCCACCTCCATCAAAGTTGCCCATCTCTGCACTACATAATAACATGATATGTAAGGATTGTCGGACCAAAGTGCAGCGTTGTATGGGTTCAACATATTTATTTAGTGAACCGGCACAAAGAAACAATAAAGCACAAACGAAACGTGACGCTAATGGTGTGCTCACAGGCAACTAACCAAAAACAAGATCCCACAAAAACCTAGTGGGAAAAGGCTGCCTAAATATGATCCCCAATCAGAGACAACGATAAACAGCTGCCTCTGATTGGGAACCATACCAGGCCAACATAGACATACAATAACCTAGATAACCCACCCTAGTCACACCCCGATCTAACCAACATAGAGAATAAAAGGCTCTCTATGGTCAGGGTGTGACAGCCACGGCACAACCCAAGGGGGGGAGCCAACCCAGACAGGAAGACCACGTCAGTGACTCAACCCACTCAAGTGACGCACCCCTCCGAGGGACGGTATGGAAGAGCACCAGTAAGCCAGAGACTCAGCCCCTGTAATAGGGTTAGAGGCAGAGAATCCCAGTGGAGAGAGGGGAACCGGCCAGGCAGAGACAGCAATGGCGGTTCGTTGCTCCAGTGCCTTTCCGTTCACCTTCACAACCATGGGCCAGACTACACTCAATCATAGGACCTACTGAAGAGATGAGTCTTTGTGTTAAATTATTGTCATTGTTATGAAATGTTGAATGTGAGTGTGTGTTTTATCAATATTTAATCAGTTATATTCCAATGAATTTGTTTTAAAAAAAGTATAAATATGACAAATATTTGAAAACCATTGCTCTTGAATTTCATTTTAAAGACTGCTGGAATTTAAAATCTTGCCTTATTCAAGTGATAATGAGTTTAGTTTAACTGTACATAGTGGAGTGTAAGGAAAAGGTAACAGCAGAAAGATAATTCATGTGCACGTGAGGTTAAGAAAAACATGCCCCGGTAGCTGGGCAAAATGCTCCTTTCCTAAAAAATACATGTAATTAAATAACTACCAAATAACTACCATCATCCACCTAAAGCAATATTCTACAAACTTAGCTTTTTTTGTGTCAGCAATTACGGGGCATGTTCTCTAGCAAGCAAGCGGTAAATTGCCGCGTGCCGCTTAGACCGCCCATTGTGACTCGCTTGTGGGCGTGCTGGCAGCATAGGACAGCATATAGCAGCACTTTCGATTGTGCATCAAGAATTCAGCATAGCAAGTTTGTATGAAGGTCTGGTTATTAAATGGGTAAATATTTCAATAGTAATATCCTCTAAAACACTCTGGTGACAAACACATTTTGCTGCCCTGTTTCCAATTGTCCACATGGCTGGGAGAACCTATTCAAGTATATAAATACATTTCGAAAATTAAAAAAAATTATATATTAGCTAACTAGCTACAGTGTAGGCTAACTCAAATGAGCTAGATAGTCCAACTTTACATACTGTATAGATAGCTGGCTAAGTGAATTAAATAGCACCAGCTACCTAACTTCATATTAGCTAGCTATCTTGATGTATTCATCACTGTAAAAACAAACTCCAAATACATTTGTAGGTAGCTAGCTAACAGCCATGGAGGAGGGTGAAAGGATAATGTTAACAGCCCCAACTGCAAAAGTGAGAGAGTAGGTTTATTCTGGATAGGGCAGGTACTTTTGTGTGGTTCCAGGCCCTAGAAGTGAGGATGGAGATAATAGTAACATAATATTCAGTGCAGTGTAATTTGAATATAAGGAAGTCTGTTTCTTGTGAGGTGTTCTGTCCTCAGATAAAGAGAGCTATGAAAGCCTGTCTACAGATGAAGAGGTCCCAATGAAGAGCAGTGGTTCTCAGTCCTGGTCCTGGGACTCAAAGGTGTGCACGTTTTTGCCTTAGTACTGCACAGCTGATTCAAATGATCAACTCATCATCAAGCTTCAAGTGGTATTTAGATATGTATTCATTTGTGATGCTATCCTTGATCTGGTCTTGTTATTGTCACATGCTACACATGCACATGTATGTGCACATGCATCTATCAATCCAATGTTATCATGATTTGTTATAAGGGATATTATACTTTAGTAATCCTCAACTACCTGGTGATGTAAAAGTCTAATAATTACATTATCTTCCATATTCCTACAGATACCTTGTCTACAGGTATCTGATTCTTTCAAACAGATTGCCTACAATTACCGTATAGGGTACTGCAAGGTTGGGTGACCAGGGCCATCTGGGACTGCCTCCTGGAGGAATTCAGGCTAGTAAAGGGTAACTATGTCCTGCATAACTTCATGAGGATGGACACGAGGACCAGGAGGGGATCTGCAGCTCTGCTGGATGTTTCAAGGATGGGGTCCAACAATGTAACAAGTGAGACAATCCGTGTGCGGGAGATCTTCACCTAATTCTTGGAAGAGGGTGCTGTTCCCTGGCAACACCATAGACTACACTATCCACAACCAAAGGCTCTTTTAAAACTTGTTAGGGTCTAGTTTCCTGAATTTCCGCCTGACTGACGTGCCCAAAGTAAACTGCCTGTTACTCAGGCCCAGGTGCCAGGATAAGCATATAATTGGTAACATTGGATATAAAACACTCTGAAGTTTATAAAACTGTTAAAATAATGTCTGAGACTATAACAGAATTGATATGGCAGGCAAAAATCTGACCAGAATTTTTTTTTACAACCGCAATGATTTTTTTTTAGCTAGATTCTTTATATCCTCTGTTTTACAGGACGACAGCCTGGTTTGCTGGTTGTTTCAGGAGTCCCTAAAACATTAAACAACCAGAATTAAAATGTCATACTCATGTCACAACACCGATAAAGCTAGCCAGCTAGCTGGCTAATGTTAGAAAGTTAGCTAGCTTGCTACATGGCGATTTCCGTAAATTAACTTTATGACATAAGAATATGCATATTCGTTTGTCTCTACATTAACTAATGTAGATGGCCTCCTATATGGCCTCCTAGGCCATATACAGCGTTCCTCACTGAGTTCCCTGAATTCCTATCGGACCTTGGAGTCATGACGGATAATATTCATATTTTTGGTGACTTTAATATTCACATGGAAAAGTCCACAGACCCACCCCAAAAGGCTTTCGGAGCCATCATCGACTCAGTCGGTTTTGTCCTATATGTCTCCGGACCTACTCCCTGCCACACTCATACTCTGGACCTAGTTTTGTCTCATGGAATAAATATTGTGGATCTTAATGTTTTTCCTTATGATCCTGGACTATCGGACTACCATTTTATTACGTTTGCAATCGCAACAAACAATCTGCTTAGACCCCAACCAAGGATCATCAAAAGCTGTGCTATAAATTCTCGGATAACCCAAAGATTCCTACTGTAGATGGCCCTTCCAGACTCCCTCCACCTAACCAAGGACGTCCGAGTACAAAAATCAGTTAACCACCTAACTGAGGAAATAAATGTGATCTTGCGTAATACCCTAGATGCAGTCGCACCCCTAAAAACAAAAAACATTTGTCATAAGAAACTAGCTCCCTGGTATACAGAAAATACTCAAGCCCTGAAGCAAGCTTCCAGAAAATTGGAACGGAAATGGCGCTACACCAAACTATAAGCCTTCCAACTACCTTGGAAAGACAGTACCATGCAGTATCGATGAGCCCTCACTGCTGCTCGATCATCCTATTTTTCCAACTTAATTTAGGAGAATAAGAAAAATCCGAAAATTATTTTTGATACTGTCGCCAGGGGCGAAAATCTGATATCAACCTTGGAGGGGACAATTACATGAAATTTTCTCAGGAGCAATTCCTGAGGGGGACACCAAAAGTAGTGCTGTAACACATAGACTATGTTGTAATATGTTAAATGTATATTGAGGGACCATAATCACTACTACTGGATAATTGTTAGGTACAGTAGTTAACTGAAGGGTTGTCCCAACTTGTTTAAATCATTATAATACTACTAATAATAATAGTTATAGCAATGTTCCTTATCAGTGCAGTGTTCCTCTCTCTTGAAACGTTTGCAAGAGTTTGCGGTTCTATAAATTGTGGGTGTGGCTGATATGGTTTTGTGTCATCACTGAGGTAACTGGACGATGCTGTGCCACTGTCCCCTATACTGGTGCTGCTGGCAACAAGGGTGACACCTGGTCCTGCCGTGGCTGTGACACTGTCCTCAAGTCTCTCTCCTTGGCTCTTTCCCTTTGCCGTCTGTCCCTTTCCCGTCTGTCCCTGCATATCTGTCCCCAGCTCTGCTGTCTGTGTGCCATCTGTTGCCTGCTCTGCCTAATGACATCATTGTGAAATATTTCCATTAGCATTTCACTTCTTTCTTATGAACATTTTATCAACTGGTCTTTGAGATATTAGGCTACTAGAGTTCTTACTTTGCGTTTTGGTGTACTGAAAAATACTCTGATGTCCGTCTTTTTACTTTTTTCTGACATTTTTCTACCTGGCTGGCTGGCTGACCGGTCTAGCTGCACACACACATTTACACAACACATGCTGCAACGTTTTGAAATTTTAACATAGTTTGTTTCATATTGGCAGGCTTCCAACAATAGCTGAATTTGCAAAGCTAGCGAGCACCAATTCCGTTTCTGTGGTGTTTGCTATAATCTTTGCTACCTGGTTAAAGGTGAAAAAAATAAAAAATTCACTAGCGACAATTTAGCTTTTGCAACGAGACCATTAAATATATTTAAGACAATGGTATAAGAGAGTGTAGTTTTGTTCAGTTTGGACTTCAGTTTATCGCTAACCTTATCACAGGGACTTTGAAGCACTACAGCTGCATGCTAATCTTGGAATAAACTGACGATAGCAAATATTCCATCTTTGACGACGCCACATAAATGGAATAGGTACTAGCTAGCTTGATAGTTAATGTTTGCTTTAGTTTGCGCGCTAGCTCTGCAAATTCAGCTAGTGTGTGAACCCTGCAACATGAAAAAAATATATACATTGCTAAGGCGCGATTGACTGGATTACCTCACGTCAGTTACGTACATTGAGTGCCTTTCGGACAGTAGATACGAGCCCTCTATTACCTTGCCAGCTAAAGAACTGGCAGTGGATCAAACCATTGTGAGGCAAACGGCGGGGGGGTCGCAATCTTGTGAAATTTAAAAACGCGCTATTAAGTGTCTATAATCAGTACAAGTGCTTTCATTGCGTATTATTAATATTATTGAAATTACATAGTTATGTTTACAGTGATATATTGGGGGGGACAAATCATATTTTCCCCAGGATGGGGGGGTCGTGTCCCCCCCGTCCCCCCTGGGATTTCCGCCTATGAGTCTGTCGCAAAGCTTACTAAAAAGCAGCTTTCCCCAAGAGAGGATGGCTTTCAATTCAGCAGTGATGAATTCATGAACCTCTGACGAAAAGATTATCATTATTAGAAAGCAAATGATGGACTCCTCTTTAAATCTGCGTATTTCTCCAAAGCTCAGTTGTCCTGAGTCTGCATAACACTGCCAGGACCTAGGATCAAGGGAGACACTCAAGTTTTTTAATACTATATCTCTTGACACATTGATGAAAATAGTCATCGCCTCTAAACCTTCAAGCTGCATACTGGACCCTATTCCAACTAAACGAAAGAGCTGCTTTCTGTGCTTGGTCCTCCTGTGTTGAACATAATAAACGGCTCCCTATCCACCGGATATGTTCCAAACTCACTAAAAGTGGTAGTAATAAAAAAAAAAAACCTTGAAAAAGCCAAACCTTGACATAGAAAATATAAAAATACTATCGGCCTATATTGAATCTCCCATTACTATCAAAACTGTTAGAAAAAGCTGTTTCGCAGCTACTGACTGCCTTCCTGAAAATAAACAATGTATACGAAACACTTCATTCTGGTTTTAGACCCCATCATAGCACTGAGACTGCACTCATGAATGTGGTAAGTTGTCTTTTAATGGCGTCAGACCAAGGCTCTGCATCTGTCCTCGTGCTCCTAGACCTTAGTGCTGCTTTTGACACAATCGATCACCACATTATTTTGGAGAGATTGGAAACCCAAATTGGTCCACACGGACAAGTTCTGGCCTGGTTTAAATCTTATCTGTTGGAAAGATATCAGTTTGTCTCTGTGGATGTTTGTCCTCTGACAAATCAACTGTAAATTTCGGTGTTCCTCAAGGTTCTGTTTTAGGACCACTATTGTTTTCACTATATATTTTACCTCTTGGTGACGTCCTTCAGAAACATAATGTTAACTTTCAATGCTATGTGGACGACACACAGCTGTATATTTCGATGAAACATGGTGAAGACCCAAAATGGCCCTCTCTGGAAGCCTGTGTTTCAGACATAAGGAAGTGGATGGCGGCAAATGTTTTACTTTTAAATTTTGACAAAATGGAGATGCTAGTTCTAGGTCCCAAGAAACAAAGATATCTTCTGTTGGATCTGACAATTAATCTTGATGGTTGTACAGTCGTCTCAAATAAACTGTGAAGGACCTCGTTGTTACTCTGGACCCTGATCTCTCTTTTGACTAACACATCAAGACTGTTTCAAGGACAGCTTTTTTCCGTCTATGTAACATTGCAAAAATCAGAAACTTTGTCCAAAAATGATACAGGAAAGTTAATCCATGCTTTTGTCACTTCTAGATTAGACTACTGCTGTAACGGCAGTCTAAGTCGTCCTCCTCCTCAGACGAGGAGAGGCGAGAAGGATCTGAGGACCAATGTGCAGCGTGGTAATTTTCCATTATTTAATTAACACAAAACAAGATACTATACAAAATGACAAAACAAACTAACCGTCACAGTCCTAGCTGGTGCAGACAAAACACAAAGACAGGAAACAACCACCCACAATCCCCAACACAAAACAAGCCACCTATATATGATTCTCAATCAGGGACAACGATTGACAGCTGTCTCTGATTGAGAACCATATTAGGCTGGACACAGAAACAGACTAACTAGACACACAACATAGAATTCCCACCCAGCTCACGTCCTGACCAACACTAAACAAGTAAAACACATAAGAACTCTGGTCAGGACTTACAACTGCAATGATCTACTTTCCGGCTACCCAGATAAAGCACTAAATAAACTTCAGCTAGTGCTAAACACTGCTGCTAGGATCTTGACTAGAACCAAAAAATGTGATCATATTTAAACCATCTCTCTTGAAACGTCAACACTCTGTTGGCAAGAGTTTGCGGTTCTATAAATTGTGGGTGTGGCTGATATGGTTTTGTGCCATCACTGTGGTAACTGGACAATGCTGTGCCACTGTCCCCTATACTGGTGCTGCTGGCAACAAGGGTGACACTTGGTCCTGCCGTGGCTGTGACACTGTCCTCTGAAGTCTCTCTCCCTGGCTCTTTCCCTTTCACCACCCTAACTGACTCAGTCTGTCTCCTAGAAAATAAATAAGGTGTTTGCCGTACTCCTAACTACCGGTACCCAAAACTACACAATTAATCACAACAGCAATACCATTGCCTTAAACAAATCTTAGTTTAGTCACCAGATTAAGTTGAGAGTGGGGGTATCCATGGCATTTTCCAATTATGTCCCTATTTTACAAGTCAAAAAAATTGAGAACCTTTCATAATGTTGCCAAACAAAGACTCAACAAACTTACCTGAGACTCCCTGTCTGCCAATCTGTCCCTGCATATCTGTCCCCAACTCTGCTGTCTGTGTGCCATCTGTTGCCTGCTCTGCCTAATGACATCATTGTGAAACATTTCCATTAGCATTTCACTTCTTTCTTATGAACATTTTATCAACTAGTCTTTGAGATATTAGGATACTAGAGTTCTTACTATGCGTTTTGGTGTACTGACAAATACTCTGATGTCCGTCTTCTACCTGGCTGGCTGGCTGGCTGGCCTAGCTGCACACACACACATTTACACAACACATACTGCAACCTTTTGTAATTTAAATAGTTTGTTTCATATTGGCTGGCTTCCAACAATAGCTGAATTTGTAAAGCTAGCGAGCACCAATTCCGTTTCTGTGTGTTTGCTATAATCTTTGCTACCTGGTTAAATAAAGGTGAAATAAAATAAAATAAAAAAAGTTCACTAGCGACAATTTATCTTTTGCAACGAGACCATTAAATATATTTAAGACAATGGTAGAAGAGAGTGTAGTTCTGTTCTGTTCAGTTTGGACTTCAGTTTATTGCTAACCTTATCACAGGGACGTCGAAGCACTACAGCTGCATGCTGATCTTGGAATAAACTGACGATAGCAAAGATTCCATCTTTGACGACGCCACATAAATGGAATAGGTACTAGCTAGCTTGATAGTTAATGTTTGCTTTAGTTTGCGCGCTAGCTCTGCAAATTCCCCTAGTGTGTGAACCCTGCCAACATAAAAATAAATAACATTGCTATGGACCTGCTATGGATTGACTGAATTGACCTCACGTCAGTTACGTACATGTCCCTTTCGGACAGTAGATACGAACTCTCTATTACCTTGCCAGCTAAAGAACTGGCAGTGGATCAAACCATTGTGAGGCAAAGGGCGGGGGGGGGTCGCAATCTTTTGAAATTTAAATGCGCTATTAAGTGTCTATAATCAGCACAAGTGCTTTCATTGCGTATTATTAATATTATTGAAATTACATAGTTATGTTTACAGTGATATATTGGGGGGGACAAATCATATTTTTCCCAAGATGGGGGGGTCGTGTCCCCCCCGTCCCCCCTGGGATTTCCGCCTATGATCATATTACTCCAGTGCTAGCCTCTCTACACTGGCTTCCTGTTAAGGCTAGGGCTGATATCAAGGTTTTAATGCTAACCTATAAAGAATAACATGGGCTTGCTTTTCCCTATCTCTCCGATTTGGTCCTGCCATACATACCTACACGTACGCTACGGTCACAAGACGCAGGCCTCCTTACTGCCCCTAGAATTTCTAAGCAAACAGCTGGAGGCAGGATTTTCTCCTATAGAGCTCCATTTCTATGGAATGGTCTGCCTATCCATGTGAGAGACACAGACTCAGTCTCGACCTTTAAGTGTTTATTAAAGACTCATCTATTCAGTAAGTCCTATAATTGAGTGTAGTCTGGCCCAGAGGTGTGAAGGCGTCACTTGAGTGGGTTGAGTCACTTACGTGATCTTCCTGTCTGTGTTGGCGCCCCCTCAGGTTCGTGCCGTGGGGGAGATCTTCATGCGCTATACTCAGCCTTGTCTCATGGTAGTAAATTGATGGTTTGAAGGTATCCCTCTAATGGTGTGGGGGCTGTGCTTTGACAAAGTGGGTGGGGTTATATCCTGCCTCGTTGGCCCTGTCCGGGGCATCGTCGGAAGGGGCCACGGTGTCTCCCGACCTCTCCTGTCTCAGCCTCCAGTATTTATGCTCCAATAGTTTGTGTGTCGGGGGGCTAGGGTCAGTCTGTTATATCTGGAGTTTTTCTCCTGTCTTATCCGGTGTCCTGTGTGAATTTCAGTATGCTCCCTCTAATTCTCTCTCTCTCCCTCTCCTCCTGGAGGCCCTGAGCCCTGGGACCATGCCTCAGGACTACCTGGCCTGATGACTCCTTGCTGTCCGCAGTCCACCTGGGCGTGCTGCTGCTCCAGTTTCAACTGTTCTGCCGGTGGCTATGGAACCCTGACCTGTTCACCGGACGTGATACCCTGTCCCGGACCTACTGTTTTCAACCCTCTCTCTACTGAACCTGCTGTCTTGAACTCTGAATGCTCGGCTATGAATAGCCAACTGACATTTACTCCTGAGGTGCTGACCTGTTGCACCTTCTACAACCACTGTGATTATTATTATTTGATCCTGCTGGTCATCTATGAACGTTTGAACATTTTGGCCATGCACTGTTACAATCTCCACCCGGCAGAGCCAGAAGAGGGCTTGCCACCCTTCAGAGCCTGGTTTATCTCTAGTTGTCTTCCTAGATTCCTGCCTTTCTAGGGAGTTTTCCTGGCCACTGTGCTTCTACATCTGCATTGCTTGCTGTTTGTGTCACGTCTGCTCCCGCTCTTCCCCCCCTGGCGCTTGAGGGCTCCTGCCGGTTCGTTGGGCTTCCACGCCCCAACCAGCTTGCCCAGCGCCCATGTCTCGGCCGGTTTGCCCAGGTGGAACGCCTGGTGGTGCCCCTTGGGGGGGGAGGTAGGTACTGTCACGTCTGCCCCCCCCCCCCCCCCGGCACTTGAGGGCGCCAGGCTGCCCGGCATCACTCACTCCTGCCATCTGTTACGCACACCTGCCTTCCCTCGTCACACGCATCAACGATATTGGACTTCCCTATATTTGTCAGTTCCCCTGCTCTGTTCCCTGCTGCTGCATTATTTAAAAAAAAATCTGTGTTACTCGTTTGCTGACACTGTTCCTGTCTCGTTCTATGTCCGTTCTATACTAAATGTTTGACTCCCCGTACCTGCTTCGTCATCCCATGTAACAGAATGCAGCAGCCAACATACAAAGCATCGGGGAGTACTGGCGTTCCGGTTGGTGGTGACATCGGCTCTGGGTCGCCCCCGGGGGTGCCTAGCCAGCTCGTCGGGCTTCCACGCCTTATTTGGCTCGAGAGGTTTCCTTGCCCCGGTTGGCTCTGATGGCGCCCATCCCACGTTGGGCCTCAGCCGGATTGTCAGTTCTTGTTCGCCCAGCGATGACGTCAGGGTGGATTCTGCCGGGGATGCCTAAGCCAGCCCGTCGGGTTTCCAAGCCCTGGCTGGCTCGAGAGGTTTCCTTGCCTCAGTTGGCTTGGCAGGTTTCCATCCCACGTCACACTCCACCGGATCTTCGGGTTCCCTCTCTGCAGCGGGATTGACAAGCGTCTTGCCTCAGCCAGATTGTCGGGCTTCCATGCCTCAGCCGGCTTGCCAGGCTCCCACGCTCCTGTCGGTTCGTTGGGATTCTACGCCCCAACCGGCTTGCCCAGCGCCCATGTCTCGGCCGGTTCTAGAGCCTGGCGCCCCTAGAGGGGGGGGGGTACTGTCACGTCTGCTCCCGCTCTTCCCCCATCTGGCGCTTGAGGGCGCCAGGCTGCCCTGCATCATGCACTCCTGCCAACTATTACGCACACCTGCCTTCCCTCGTTACGCGCATCAGCGTTATTGGACTCCCCTAGACTCACTCATCACCTGTTTATTACCTCCCCTATATTTGTCAGTTCCCCTGCTCTGTTCCCCGCTGCTGCATTAATTGTTTTTTCTCTGTGTTACTCGTTTGCTGACGCTGTTCCTGTCTGGTTCCATGTCCGTTCTATATTAAATGTTTGACTCCCCGTACCTGCTTCGTCTCTCCAGCGTGACAGTTCGGGGTTTTAGGCTGGGTTTCTGTATAGCACTTTGTGACTTCGGCTGATGTATAAAGGGCTTTATAAATTCATTTGATTGATTGATTGATTGATTCTCTCTGCTACCGTATGGCAATTGGTACCGGAGCGCCTAGTCTAGGACCAAGAGGCTTTTAAACAGATTCTACCCCCAAGCCATAAGACTCCTGAACATCTAATCAAATGGCTACCCAGACTATTTGCATTGCCCCCATCTTTTATGCTGTTGCTACTCTGTTTATTATCTATGCATAGTCACTTTAATAACTCTACCTACATGTACATATTACCACAATTACCCCGACTAACCGGTGCCCCTGCACATTGCCTCTGTACCGGTACCCCCTGTATATAGTCTCACGATTGTTATTTTACTGCTGCTCTTTAATTATTTGTTACTTTTATTTCTTATTTTTTTTTAGGTATTTTTGTTAACTGCATTGTTGGTTAAGGGCTTGTAAGTAAGTATTTCACTGTAAGGTCTACACCTGTTGTATTCAACACACACAAAATTAACTGTAATAATATTACTTGTTACTTTACTCTGTTACTCATAAAAGTAACGTGTTACCCCCAACACTGGTTACGGGGCATTCTGACTCTGGTTGAATAGAAGTAGGTTAATCAGTCTGTAAACATTGGAAAACGAAGTATGAGCTACTGTCCAGCAACTGAGTTATTTTGAGAGTGACTAGCAGCAACACTGATTATCTAACCTGGTGGTAGGTTAGGAGAATTAACATAACAGGTTAGAAGAATTAAGTTAAGGTTAGGAAGAGGGTTAGGTTATGTTCTCCTAACCGGCTAGGAAAAGTAACTTCCAGACCAGTTGTAGGTGTACTCCATCTACTGACAATCTTTCTTACCCTCCCCCGACCTCATTTTCCTGCTTTGACTGCTCAGTGCTCATGTCCACTTCACAAATAAAATCTTGTCCGAAGGCTTGAACTTGAGCAGGGAATGGAAGCGGGAGCACGGAGCTCAGAAAGGTCAGCCCAGGGTAGCTAGGCTGCTTCTCGTCAGAACTGGTAAACTGGCCTACACTTACATGCCTTCATACATGCCTTCCCCCACAAGGGGGAAACTGTCTTCCTCTCAATAGCTAATTCGTTTAGAACCCACCAAGCGCATGCTCTCTCTCTCTTTCTCAATTCAATTTTGAATTCAATTCAAGGGGCTTTATTGGCATTTAAAACATATGTTAACATTGCCAAAACAAGTGAAGTAGATAATAAACAAAAGTGGAATAAACAATAAAAATTAACAGTAAACATTACAGTCACAACATTTCCAAAACAATAAAGACATTTGAAATGTCATATTATGTGCAAATAGTTAAAGTACAAAAGGGAAAATAAATAAACATAAATATGGTTGAATTCACAATGGTGTTTGTTCTTCACTGGTTGCCTCTCTCTCTCTCTCTCTCTCTCTCTCTCTCTCTCACACACACACACACACACTTCCTGTGATCTTGTGGCTTTTGAAAGAGGGTCTGTGTGATATTGAACCTTTGTGGAGTGTTCTCTGTCTGTGTCTGTCTCTGATCTCACTGCAGATTATGGAGAGATTGGTTGATTGATTATCAGAGAGTAACTTTACCAACGCTACCGCTGCTAGCTTCTCTCTGGGGTGAGGAGACAGAGAACACAGGGAGAGGAGAGGACAGGCGAGAAAGAGAAGAGTGGAGTGAAGAAGCAAGGGAGAGTATCAAAAGAAGAGGTGAGGACTGACTGATGAGAGTGGGAGGACCAGGCCTCTGAGTGGACTGATACAGGAAGAGAGGTAGAGAGGAAGGGTGTTGACCCCGTTGCCCCGCTGTTGGGCTGGTTACAATGGCATCGCCTCTATTGATGTACCACGGGGCGATCAGTAAACTGGACTGTGAGGGTCTGCTGGGGAAGAAGGGGAAGGATGGAGCCTACCTCCTCAGAGACAGCGAAACCATCCAAGGAGCCATGTGTCTGTGTGTCTAGTGAGTATTACACTCCTTGTTCTTTTTACAGAAATGTAGGACGTTTAATGCACAACAATCCATCGTCCAAGCATTTTATAAATGCTTTATAGAATCCATAGTTTTAATATTGTAGGGTGGTTTGGTGCTCTAGGGAACACTAGTCAGTACTCATTGGAGAAAGCCAGGAACCCCTGTGACATCTATAAAAGAAAATGAGTGAGGAAGAAGGGTAACAAATAACCTTACACATCACACACTCCAAGATCAGTACAGCCCCCTACCCTCCATGGTTAATTGTATGTGGACACTTGCTCGTCAAACATGGGCATTAATATAGAGTTGTTCCCCCCTTTGCTGCTATAACAGCGTCCACTCTTCTTGGAAGGCTTTCCACTTGATGTTGAAACTTTGCTGCAGGGACTTGCTTCCATTCATACAGAAGAGCATTATTGAGGTTGGGCACTAATGTTGGGCGTTTAGGCCTGTCTCGCAGTCAGCATTCCAATTCATCCCAATGGTGTTCGATGGAGTTGAGGTCAGGGATCTGGGCAGGTCAGTCAAGTTCTTCTACATCGATCTCAACAAACCGTTTCTGTATGGACCTCACTTTGTGCATCGGTGCATTGTCATGCTGAAACAGGAAAGAACCTTCCCCAAACTGTTGCCACAGAGTTGGAAGCACAGAATTGTCTAGAATGTCATTGTATGCTGTAGCATTAAGATTTCCCTTCACTGGAACTAAGGGGCCTAGCCCGAACCATGAAAAACAGCCCCAGACCATTATTCTTCCTCCATCAAACTTTATAGTTGGCACTATGCATTCGGGCAGGTAGTGTTCTCCTGGCATCTGCCAAACCAAGATTCATCCACCGGACTGCCAGATAGTGAAGCATGATTCATCACTCCAGAGAATGCGTTTCCACTGCTCCAGATCCCAATGGCGGTGAGCTTTACACCACTCCAGCCAACGCTTCGCATTGCTCATGGGGATCTTAGGCTTGTGTGCGGCTGATTGGCCATGGAAACCCATTTCATGAAACTCCCGATGAACAGTTATTGTGCTGACATTGCTTCCAGAGGCAGTTTGGAACTCGGTAGTGAGTGTTGCAACTGAGGACAGACGATTTTTACGAGCTACGCGCTTCAGCACTCTGGACGGTCCCATTCTGTGCGCTTGTGTGGCCTACCACGTCGTGACTGAGACGTTGTTACTCCTACACGTTTCCACTTCATAATAACAGCACTTACAGTTGACCAGGCAGCTCAAGCAGGGCAGAAATTTGATGAACTGACTTGTTGGAAAGGTGGCATCCTATAACGGTGCCATGTTGAAAGTCATTCTATTTTTCATTATTATATATTTTTTTATTGCATATAGATTGTGGCTTCCATCAATGTAATTGTCTCCATCATTTCCAATCCCCCATATATTTTTTCTGTAAATATATTTAAAAAAAATAATAATTAAGAAAAATAAAGTTCTATATTATTTTCCCCTAACCCTGCCACCCCTCCCCTAATTGGAGTAAACTAGTGGACAACAACACTTAGGCTTCTACTTCCAGTTTATACATACTATATACATTTTACGGATACAGTATATATTACAATAGTTATCTTTTGTTTGTTTTTAGTCCCATCCTTCAGCTCCCCTCAACCCTCCCATCTATCTCTGAACACCATCCAGTTTCTATTTGCCATAAATGTTCAACTGTGCTATGATGCTTCACAAAAGATCTGAACCTTTCTAATCTTACAGATTCTACATATTTTAAATTAAAGATAAACATTTTTGCTAAGAGTACTATTATAGTATTGATTGATTGACTATGACTTTTTAAATCACCCAGCAGTGCTATTTGCAGAGTTAGCTCCAGGTAAATGTTGCAATTCTTCAGCCATTCCTGAAACTGCGACCAAAAACTGAAAATGATCTAATGATTCTGTCTCTTCGCAGCTAAATCTGCAGAACTGGCATGGTTGTATCTCCCATATATATAACATTCTATTGGTTGCAATAATTTTGTATAATAATTTAAATGGAAAAACTCAAAGTTTTGAATCCAGAGTTGTTTTCTGTATCAGTTCATAAACCATGTGCCATGGAATCGGTACATTGAAAATCTCTTCCCAACTATCTATATGGCACAGCTGTAAATGTTTTGGTCCTTAAATGAAACTGGTATACTTTTTATTTCTCACAATTTTCTTTAGCCAATTTTGGTCTCTAATGCAGGGCAGACAGACAAGTTCCTTACTTTCTCCCCCTTCCACTTGCCTCTTCCATTTTTGGAGTAATGCTGCAATTAGTTGGTTGTAATTTGAATAGAGCATATATTTACATAGACATAGATACATATATTTACAATAGAGCATATATTTACATATATTTTTGTTAGCTGCATGTGTGACATATTATATCAATAGTCCCGTTTAATTTTGTCTGCCTTGCCATTCCAAATAAAATTGAATCTTTTTTGCTCATATAATTCAAAAAACTTTTCGCTAGGTGTGGGCAAGGCCATAAGCAAATAGGTAAATTGGGATACGACTAAAGAGTTATCAGGGTGATTTTTCCACTAATAGGCAGGTATTTTCCTTTCCACGGTAGCAAGATCTTATTTATTTTGCTAACTTACTATAAAAAAAAAAATTGTAGTGAGAGCATTTTTTTATTTCGGGATATGAACACGGAGTATGTGCACTTCACCATCAGACCATTTTATTGGTAAACTATATGGTAATGTAAAAGTTAGATATTCTTTTGTGATCCAATACGTAATATGGTACATTTATCATAATTTGATTGTAATCCAGAAAGGTTAGAAAATGTATATAGGTCCTCTATGAGGCTGTGGAGGGATCCAAATTGTCGATTTAAAAGAAAACATGAATCATCAGCTTACAATGACACCTTTGTTGTTAAGCACTGGATTTCTAGGCCCTTGATAGTATTATTGGATCTGATTTTAATAGATAACATTTTGATGCCATAATAAATAGATATGCCGATAGTGGACAACCTTGTTTTACTCCTCTTGACAGTTTAATACTTTCTGAGAAATATACATTATTTACTATTTTACACCTAGGGTTACTATATATATAACTTTAACCTATTGTATATGAGATTTTCCAAAATTGAAATATTCTAGTCGTACTTTATCAAAATCCTTTTTAAAGTCAGCTATGAATACCAGGCAATGTTTCACTGATTCTTCATAGTGTTCTATTGTTTCCAGTACTTGTCTTATATTATCTCCAATTTATTGTCCATGTCAAAAACCTGTCTGATTAGGATGAATAATATACGACAATACCTTTTTAATTCTATGCGCTATGAATTTTTCAATTTTTTTTTGCATCACAACACTGAAGTGTAAGGGGCCTCCAATTTTTTAAATGGACTGGATCTTCATATTTACCACTTGGGTCCCGTTTCAGTTATAATGAAATTAGACCTTGTTGAGTATCTAATAATCTACCATTTTTATAGGAGTGGTTAAAACATGCTAATAATGGTCCTCTGAGTACATCAAAAAAGGTTTGGTATCCCTCAACTGGTATGCCATCTAGCCTTAGACTTTTCCCAGACTTAAAGGCTTTAATTGCATCAAGAAGTTCCTCCTCTGTAATTTGACATTCACATTTTTCATTCTGTACAGCTGTTCATTTTACATTATAAAAAAAAATCTTTACAATTAACTTGTTAGTGGAGATGAAAGGAAAACATATGCTTAAAGTACTTTGCTTCTTTCAAAATATAATTTCGTGAACATGGGTGACTCCGTAATTTGTAACAAGTTTCAGTCAATTCTTTTTGTGAGTTGAAGAATGTTGAAGAATAATGTTGAAGAATAAAACATTTTTTGGTGCATTTTCCCCATATTCCATCCAGTTCACTTTCAAATCAAATCAAATGTATTTATATAGCCCTTCGTACATCAGCTGATATCTCAAAGTGCTGTACAGAAACCCAGCCTAAAACCCATAACAGCAAGCAATGCAGGTGTAGAAGCACGGTGGCTAGGAAAAACTCCCTAGAAAGGCCAAAACCTAGGAAGAAACCTAGAGGAACCAGGCTATGAGGGGGTGGCCAGTCCTCTTCGCTTTATTGTTATAATATATTCTTTCTTGAATAAGTACCTCCATTTCTTTTTGTTTTTCCTCTAATGTATTCTTATTCTATGGTACAGATTTTATTGCTATATATCTACTGCCAATGTTTGTCTCTGGAGATTGTATGGCTGTGTGCTTGATTTCGTACACTTGTCAGCAATGGGTGTGGCTGAAATTTGAAGGGATTTCCACATGCTTTTGGCCATGTACAGTCGTGGCCAAAAGTTTTGATAATGACACAAATTTTAATTTCCACAAAGTTTGCTGCTTCAGTGTCTTTAGATATTTTTGTCAGATGTTACTATGGAATACTGAAGTATAATTACAAGCATTTCATAAGTGTCAAAGGCTTTTATTGACAATTACATGAAGTTGATGCAAAGAGTCAATATTTGCAGAGTTGACCCTTCTTTTTCAAGACCTCTGCAATCCGCCCTGGCATGCTGTCAATTAACTTCTGGGCCACATCCTGACTGATGGCAGGCCATTCTTGCATAATCAATGCTTGGAGTTTGTCAGAATTTGTGGGTTTTTGTTTGTCCACCCGCCTCTTGAGGATTGACCACAAGTTCTCAATGGGATTAAGGTCTGGGGAGTTTCCTGGCCATGGACCCAAAATATCGATGTTTTGTTCCCCGAGCCACTGAGTTATCACTTTTGCCTTATAGCAAGGTGCTCCATCATGCTGGAAAGGGCAATGTTCGTCACTAAACTGTTCCTGGATGGTTGGGAGAAGTTGCTCTCGGAGGATGTGTTGGTACCATTCTTTATTCATGGCTGTGTTCTTAGGCAAAATTGTGAGTGAGCCCACTCCCTTTGCTGAGAAGCAACCCCACACATGAATAGTCTCAGGATGCTTTACTGTAGGCATGACACAGGACTGATGGTAGCGCTCACCTTGTCTTCTCCGGACAAGCTTTTTTCCGGATGCTCCAAACAATCGGAAAGGGGATTCATCAGAATATCAGTCTGTCCCTGATGTTTTTCCTGGAGAGAAGTGGCTTCTTTGCTGCCCTTCTTGACACCAGGTCATCCTCCAAAAGTCTTCTCCTCACTGTGCGTGCAGATGCACTCACACCTGCCTGCTGCCATTCCTGAGCAAGCTCTGTACTGGTGGTGCCCTGATCCCGCAGCTGAATCAACTTTAGGAGACGGTCCTGGTGCTGGCTGGACTTTCTTGGGCGCCCTGAAGCCTTCTTCACAACAATTGAACCGCTCTCCTTGAAGTTCTTGATGATCCGATAAATGGTTGATTTAGGTGCAATCTTACTGGCAGCAATTTCCTTGCCTGTGAAGCCCTTTTTGTGTAAAGCAATGATGACTGCACATGTTTCCTTCCAGGTAACCATAGTTGACAGAGGAAGAACAATGATTCCAAGCACCACCCTCCTTTTGAAGCTTCCAGTCTGTTATTCAAACTTAATCAGCATGACAGAGTGATATCCAGCCTTGTCCTCGTCAACACTCACACCTGTGTTAACGAGAGAATCACTGACATGATGTCAGCTGGTCCTTTTGTGGCAGGGCTGAAATGCAGGGGAAATATTTTTGGGGGGATTCAGTTCATTTGCATGGCAAAGAGGGACTTCGCAATTAATTGCAATTCATCTGATCACTCGTCATAACATTCTGTAGTATATGCAAATTGCCATCATACAAACTGAGGCAGCAGACTTTGTGAAAATTAATATTTCTGTCATTCTCAAAACTTTTGGCCACGACTGTAGTGTATACCGGTAGATCTCTGGCATATAAGTCTGAGAGCAGCTTCTACAGAGTTTTGTGCTACCATCTATCAAACATTGAAGTTTTTATTTGTATATAATATGTATACACTGAGTGCACAAAACATTAGGAACACCTTCCTAATATTGAGTTGCTCCCCCTTTTGCCCTCAGAACAGCCTCAATTCGTCAGGGGATGGATTCTACAAGGTGTCGAACTTGAATATTTTGTTTTGCCAATTTACCCCCTGAATAGCACACATACACAATCCATGTTTCAATTGTCTCAAGGCTTAAAAAACCTTATTTAACCTGTCTCCTCCCTTTCATCTACACAGATTGAAGTGGATTTAACAGGTGACATCAATAAGGGATCGTAGCTTTCACCTGGTCAGTCTATGTCATGGAAAGAGCAGATGTTCCTAATATTTTGTACACTCAGTGTATATCCTGTGATTGCATAGATTGCTTATAATCTAATCTATTATACTGTACATGTTTTTGTGTTCTATGTTGCTATAATGTCATGGATCTTGTATGTATCAACATGTCACCACACAGAAATTCCCTCTCAGGAAATACAAATTACTTGAATCTGAAATTATTACATAAAAAATGTTGGACACACCTACTCATTCCAGGATTTTTCTTTATTTGTAATATTTTCTACATTGTAGAATAATAGTGAAGACATCAAAACTCTGAAATAACAAATATGGAATCATGTAGTAACCAAAAAAGTGTTAAACAAATCAAAATATATTTTATATTTGAGATTCTTCAAAGTAGCCACACTTTGCCTTGATGACAGCGTTGCCCACTCTTGGCATTCTCTCAGCCAGTGTAATGGCGTTCCTCCTCCTCTTCATCCGAAAAGGAGGAGTAGTGATTCGACCAAAATGCAGCGTGGTTATGTGACATAATGATTTATTAAACAAGACACAAAACGAACTATACTTGATAATCTACAAAAACAAATAAACGATGTAGACAGACCTGGACACGAACTTACATATAACACGAAGAACGCATGAACAGGAAACAGACTACATACAAACCGAACGAACGATACCGAAACAGTCCCGTGTGGCGTAACATACTGACACTGACACAGGAGACAACCACCCACAAACAAACAGTGTGAAAACACCTACCTTAATATGGCTCTCAATCAGAGGAAATGAAAACTACCTGCCTCTAATTGAGAGCCATATCAGGTCACCCTTAACAAACATAGAAACACATAACATAGACTACCCACCCAAACTCACGCCCTGACCGTCAAACACATACAAAATAACAGAAAACCGGTCAGGAACGTGACAGCCAGCTTCATGAGGTAGTCACATGGAATGCATTTCAATTATCAGGTGTGCCTTGTTAAAAGTTAATTTGTGGAATTTCTTTCCTTATTAATGCGTTTGAGCCAATCAGTTGTGTTGTGACAAGTCAGGGTTGGTATACAGAAGATAGCTCTATTTGGTAAAAGACCAAGTGTCACGCGTGCTCCCTCTATGGCCTCTAGGTCTCCAGGCTGCTGTTTATTGCGCACACCTGTCACGTGCATCAGCGCCTAATGACACTCACCTGGACTCCATCACCTCCTTGATTACCTGCCCTATTTGTGTCACTCCCTTTGGTTCATTCCCCAGATGTTGTTTCTGTTTCATGTCTGTATGCTGTTAGTGTTTCTTGTTTTGTATTATGTTCTGTTACTTTATTAAATATTCACTCACTGTACTTGCTTCCTGTCCATATTATGGCAAGAACAGCTAAAATAAGCAAAGAGAAATGACAGTCCATCCTTACTTTAAGACATGAAGGTCAGTCATTACGCAAAAACCATCAAGCTCTATGATGAAACTGGCTCTAACGAGGACCGCCACAGGATAGGAAGACCCAGAGGTACTTCTGCTGCAGAGGAAAAGTTCATTAGATTTACCAGCCTCAGAAATTGCAGTCCATAATAAATGCTTCACAGAGTTCAGGTAACAAACACATGTCAACAATCAACTGTTCAGAGGAGACTGCGTGAATCAGGCCTTCATGGTCGAATTGCTGCAAAGAAAACACTACTAAAGGACACCAATAAGAAGACTTGCTTGGGCCAAGAAACACAAGCAATGGATATTATATCGGTGGAAATCTGTTCTTTGGTCTGATGAGTCCAAATTTTTGATTTTTGGTTCCAACCACCGTGTCTTTGATATGCAGAGTACGTGAACAGATGATCTCCGCATGTGTGGTTTTCACCATGAAGCATGTAGTAGGAAGTGTGATGGCGCTTTGCTGGTGACACTGTCTGGGATTTATTTAGAATTCAAGGCACATTCTGCAGCGATACGCCATCCCATCTGGTTTGCGTTTAGTGGAACTACAATTTGTTTTTCAACAGGACAATGACCCAACACACCTCCAGGCTGTGTAAGGGCTATTTGACCAAGAAGGAGCGTGATGGAGTGCCGCATCAGATGACCTGGCCTCCACCATCAATCACCCGATCTCAAACCAATTGAGATGGTTTGGGATGAGTTGGACTGCAGAGTGAACGAAAAGCAGCCAACAAGTGCTCAGCATATGTGGGAACTCCTTCAAGACTGTTGGAAAAGCATTCCAGATTATTAAGCTGGTTGTTAGAATGCCAAGCATTCGCAATTGTAGGTCGCAATTGTTTGCCAGGTCGCAATTGTAAATGAGAACGTGTTCTCAATTTGCCTACCTGGTTAAATAAAGGTGAAATAAATAAATAAATAAAAAGCATGTGCAAAGCTGTCATCAAGGCAAAGGGTGGCTACTTTGAAGAATCTCAAATCTAAAAAATATATTTTGATTTGTTTCGCACTTTTTTGGTTACAATATGATTCCATATGTGTTATTTCATAGTTTTGATGTCTTCACCATTATTCTACAATGTAGAAAAGTCAAAATAAAAACCCTTGAATGAGTAGGTGTGTTCAAACATTTGACTGGTGCTGTATTTGTGTTGTGTTTCTGCAGTAAAAAGAAGGTGGTGTATACCTACAGAATCCTCCAGACCCACACTGGAAGCTACACCCTGCAGGTACACCCTGTGTGTGTGTGTGTGTGTGTGTGTGTGTGTGTGTGTGTGTGTGTGTGTGTGTGTGTGTGCGCGCGCGCGCGCGCTTGCGTTTGTGTGTGTTTCTGATGGTCTGTCTGTCTGTGTGTAGACAGCGTCTGGTGTAGAGGAGAAATTCTTTAAGACGTTAGAGGAGCTGGTCCGCCATTATAAGCGTCGGGGGCAGGGATTGGCTCAGCATCTGCGCCACTCAGTCAAGAGGAAGACACTGCTACAACTTCCCGCCCCCAATGTCATCGACGAGGTGCCTGATTATGAAAGTAAGTAACATTGTCTGTTAGTTTCACTTCCATCTGTCACTGACTTTTTTTCAGACCTTTATCAGATGTCCAGATTGTTATCATCCTTAAATAGCCACTCACTACATGTGTCCTTTCTCTGTCCCTCTCTTGTCTAGATGTGGATGCATCAGACTACGTTGTTGTCCTGCCCTCTTGATTCAGCAGCACACCCCTGACCTACATCATCTATGAGCCTGTAAATATCTAGGTGTGGTGCCTTCAGGCAGGTTTTTTAACATTTTTATCCTGATGACAGGGGCAAATGCCAGATGAGCTGGTTAAATTTTAGCCCATAAGGCCTGTCTAATTCATATATATTTTTTAGCTAAATTATCATTATCTGGCTAATAATTGGGGCCTCAAAAGGGAAAAAATGGGCTGGTGTTAGAAATGCCAGGGCTGATTTTTGGTCTCAGTCCGCTCCTGCCTTATGCAATGTGTTGTGTGCTGTTCTGTGTGCCAGGGATACTATTGTCAGAGAGAATAGTGTTTGTCTGGTTGTTGAAGTGGAAGTTAAAATCTAATTTTATTTGTCACATACACAATGGGTGTAGACTTTACTGTGAAATGCTTGCTTACGAGCCCTTCCCAACTATGCTGAGTTAAAAATATATATATATATTTATATACTATAAAATATATAGTAACACAAAAGGAAGAAAAAAACAAGAATGAAGCTATATCATAATTTTTTTTATTTTGGTGGGTGCATATATTTGTCCTATCTTACACATCTACAAGTGTGTATTAATACGCATGTGTGAATTAGAAATGAGTTTATTGCATATTCCACTCTCTCGGAGACACCTTCAGAGAGTGGGGTAATAGGGAGTACTAGTATCAGTACCATATCAATGTGTAGAAGTACGAGGTTTTTGAGGTAGATACTGTATGTGCATAAAGGCAGGGTAAAGTGACTAGGCATCAGGATAGATAATAATAAGAGTGAAATAAAGAACAGAGGAGCATATGTGTGTGTGGCGTCAGTATGCGTGTATGTGTTGTCTGTGTGTGTGTGTGTGTGTGTGCGTATGTAGTGTATCTAAATGTATGTGGGTTTGTGAGAGTCAGTGTATGTATAATATGTATATATCATCTTGTGACTGAATAGTATCAGTGCACACACACTCCATAGAAACATCCAATATAATTGACTGTTGTCATTCATCGTATGAATTTAGAAACATGAATATCTTTTTGTCATTATGGCATGCTGAATAGAGTTTATTTACTTGTAAAGATTTAGGCCTACTCTGGATAAGACTAAGCTGTAATGTGTAAATGTTCCTAGCTTAAATTTTAAAAAGTTTGTAAACACCATTTTTTATCTATTTTTCCCTAACTAAATTAAAATGCTGTTATGTAACCAACTGTGTGTTGTTGTAACATGAACCAACACCCCCCCCCCACCTGACTCAGTCTGGGCTACACAGACATACACACTCATGCTCACACACATCCACTTGTTTTTGTCACACTTGTTTTCTCACCTCTCTGCAAGGTCCCCTGCTGTAGATAGTGTGTTTCACTTTCACTGAACCAGAGGACCAGTAACCATTACGTCTTGCAATGGAAACCATTTACCGTCTAAAAACTAAATGGAAGCAAATGGAGCAAATGGAACAAAACTGGAATAGACCTACCTGAATTTGTCCAACCTCTTTTATCGTTGCAAAATGGTTTCTGTGTTGAGAAACAGTTTCTGTTGCAAAACACAAAACATTTTGCAAGAGAATATGCGTAATGAAAACACCCCTGATCACCAAATATCTATTAATTAATTAGGTGGGACTTGCGACTTCTTCTTCTTATAATTCTTCTGCACTTTACTCCTCTTACGCAGTTTAAGCTAGAAACGCCATTCAAACTTTAAAACATGCGGACTTGTCTGCATTGAGTTGCTTACATTATTTGACTTTTAGAAATATTTTATACTTTTTAAACTATTGAACTTTTTGGGCTTCTTTTTGTCCTCCATCCACTTCCATGGCATTTCCTCAACATTCTAAAACTCATGACTTCAACATTCACTGTAAACAATGTAGTTTTTAAAACAAATCAGCTACTTTGACCAATTTCCTCATAAGTTAGACAAAAAGTTTGAGGGTATGACATCTTGGTCTACTTCTAACTAATTTAGCTAACTTCCCACTGTTGAATTAACTGCCATGGAACTTTCAAATGATAACAATGGGAGAGCACATTCTAAGCATGAGACAATGAGTAAACATTGTGACTTTTGACATCAATCAGCTACCTTAAGCACTTTTCCCAACAATGTGTCGTAGATAAAGACAGACAAACACACCATCCTCACCTACAACCATACATTCATTCCTTTATCATACCAATCAGTCCAACCTCCTTTCATCTCACCCCTCCATCCTTACTTCATCTATCCATTTATTTATCTATCCAGTAATAACTATTTTTTAACAGATTTATCATTTGATTAACAATTAACATATGTTTGAAGTAAGGGATAAATGCTTGAGATGAAGTTGATTTATTTCTTTGAAACTTCAACAATGCCTCCTTGTCTTCTGTACTCTACTATTACAGTTTGCCTATACTGTGGTATTTTAGTAGGAGACTGTCTGAAAGTGTAGTAGTCAAAGTGTAGTTATTTGTGATGAATTTGTGCTCTAACTGCCCCACAATCCAAAGCAATAAGGTTGATAGGGTAGTGTATCAAAGTAATCAAACCAATTATTTTATTACATTTAACTTTTACTATATTTAACTGCTTGGCTTAAGTAAAACAGTTTAAACTTCTGCCACTACCACAAAAATACTTGTAAAGAGTTAAAGCAATTGCCACCAAGTTTTCTTAATGGAAATGATCTACTTCTGTGTAAATATTGCCAAGCCAATAGGAACTTTTTGTGTGAAACATAAAATGTCTCACTGATAATGTGTCTTGCCTGTTTTATCTACTGAGAATGGAAACATTAAAATAGCATTAGAAGAAAATGTCTGCATGTGGTTGACCAAATAAGTGATATTTATAGGCCTGCTGACACGACAATGCTCCAATGCTGTCCAACCACAGTTTCCACCCCCTGTAGGCTAATCGGGCCACGCATGTCATGACCAACTGAAATGCACAAACCACAGAGTTTCTAAGTAAGCACCAACACAAGACTTCAGGGAATGCATGCAAACAGACCAAAAAGACCAAAGGGTTTGGGGTTTGAGAAGTCAATGAAAGAAGTGAAGAATTCTTCCTTAGTTGTTCATTTTTCTAAAGGCACAACCTAGATTCAAGCCATTAGGCAAGATTCCATTGACCCAGGTTTGTTCTACAAAAGAAATGTAGCAAAGAAATTAATTGCGACATGGATAATGGAAACGGCAGATATACAGTGCCTTCAGAAAGTATTCAGACCCCTTGACTTTTTCCACATTTTGTTACGTTACAGCCTTACTGTAAATGTATTAAATAAAACATTTCCCTCAGCAATCTACGCACAATACCCCATAATGACATAGCAAAAACAGGTTTTGAGAAATACCTTATTTACATAAGTATTCAGACCTTTTACTATAAGACTCAAAATTGAGCTTAGGTGCATCCTGTTTCCATTGATCATCCTTGAGATGTTTCTACAACTTGATTGGAGTTCACCTGTGTTAAATTCAATTGATTGGACATGATTTGGAAAGGCACTCCCCTGTCTATATAAGGTCCCACAGTTGACAGTGCATGTCAGAGCAAAAACCAAGCCATGAAGTCGAAGGAATTGTCTGTAGAGCTCCTAGACAGGATTGTGTCGAGGCACAGATCTGGGGAAGGGTACCAAAAAATGTCTGTGGCATTGAAGATCCATAAGAACACGGTGGCCTCCATCATTCTTAAATGGAAGAAGTTTGGAACCACCAATACTCTTCCTAGAGCTTGTCGCCCAGCCTAACTGAGCAATCGGTGGAGAAGAGCCTTGGTCACGTAGGTGACAAAGAACCCAATGGTCATTCTGAGAGAGCTCTAGAACTCCTCTGTGGAGATGGGAGAACCTTCCAGAAGGACAACCATCTCTGCAGCACTCCACCAATCAGGTGTTAATGGTAGTGGACCGACAGAAGCCACTCCTCAGTAAAAGGCACATGACAGCCCGCTTGGAGTTTGCCAAAAGGCACCTAAAGAACTCTCAGACCATGAGAAACAAGATTCTCTGGTCTGATGAAACCAAGATTGAACTCTTTGGCCTGAATGCAAAGCGTCATGTCTGGAGGAAACATGGCACCATCCCTACGGTGAAGGATGGTGGTGGCATCATCATGTTGTGGGGATGTTTATCAGCGGCAGGGACTGGGAGACTAATCAGGATCAAGGCAAAGATGAACGGAGCAAAGTACAGAGAGATCCTTGATGAAAACCTGCTCCAGACTGCTCAGGATCTCAGACTGGGGTGAAGGTTCACCTTCCAACAGGACAACAACCCTAATCACACAGCCAAGACAACGCAGGAGTGGTCACTGAATGTCCTTGAGTGGCCCAGCCAGAGCCCAGACTTGAACCCGATCGAACATCTCTGGAGAGACCTGAAGGCACACATTTGATACATTTTATAAAGCTCGACAAAAATGATCTGTTAGACGAGTGGATTTTCTTTTGTCTAACTTTTGTTATTGCGACCAATTTGTGATGGAAACTGTTTTTGTTTATTTGAATAAATTATGATTGCCAAATACTTTTGAAGGTACGCGGGGCACTTAATGTCATCGCGTAACTATAAGCTCCACTCCACATTTCATTCTAATGCCCACTTCTTTGCTAAATCTATTTTTGTCCTGACTTTCTGAATGCCTGAATTGCTTTGCCTTGCTGTTCTGGTTGTCTGGCAAGTTTCATCTTCAAATTGTTTCAGCTCTACAGGAGTGCAAGTTTCACCATGGCACCATGGACCTTGGCGATACATTGGTACTCAACAATTATTTGAATATGGCAAATATTAGTCAATTATTGCATTCCATCCATGCTGGCTTTTGTGGGCTACCTGAGACATAAAACAGATCGGTGGAAGGGCGTATCAGGCTGTCGCCAATTTATTAATGCACAATTTGTCTAAATGGGTAATGGAAACACTTCAATCACTACATTTTTAATTGACTCTGTAGGTTTTTGAGATTTTTGTGCCAAGTGCCATGACTTTCAGCTGTATTTATTGACACAATATAGTTAAATGGAGACGTACCCTAGCAAGCAATTGTTGCATCTATTTTCTATGCGAACTTTCGAAATGTTGACCTAAAATTCTTTGTGCACATTAATGTTAACATAGCTATCGTCATAAGTAGTTGAACATGTTATTACTCCAACTTTGTGAAAGTGACAAACTAGGTTTCCATCCAATTGGCGACAGATTTTCATGCAAATAATCTAATATCTGCATAAAGAATATATGCACATTTTTCCACCAGTGGTGTGTTTCCACCCAACAGGCTTGTTGCAGATAAAAGTCACTGTGCGATGACATAGTGCACACAAAATGTACCTTCTCACTTAAGTTTTCATGTACCGGATACAGTTCTGAAGTTCAATGTGTTTCCATCACATTTTCAACTCAACCTATAGATTGTCACAAAAACTGTTATTGCATAGCAAATATCTCTACTCTGGACTTGGCACGTGCGCTCTAGCCAACAGCTTGCGGAAACAATGCAGGTGTGCTGTGCTGGTAGGCTAGTATACATAATGAAATTATTATGGATACCTGTTTCCATCACAGCTTTCATGATAAAAAAATTAAACAATTATGACTTTACTTGCATAAATGCTGTGGAGTGTTAACTTTTGTCAAAAAAGGATAACGAAGGACTGCCTTTGGAATTGACAGGCTGCACATGGACAGTTCGGCGCAAGACGACTGTTGGACCCCATAACGTTTTTCTATGCATGAGCTTATGGTGCGTTCAAGACAACTAGGAACTCGGAAAAATACGTGGTCAAATCATGACGTCAGTGATCTTCAGGTTGGAAAGTCTGAGATCTAGAAAGAGGCACGAGTTAGATGACAGTTCAATACATTTTTTTCCAGTCTGAGCTCTTTTCTTTGCAAGTTCCCAGTAGTCTTGAACTCACTGAAGTCGGAGGTCGGAGATTTCCTAGTTCCCAGTTGTTTTGAATGCAGCATTAGCTAGCCAACGTCGCCATGACAACGGCTGCATGCGTGATTGGGGATTGCTATTGGAGAAGCAGTTTTAGCCTTTCTTCATATTGTACGGTCTTTGCTCAAGCCATAGAGCCCCACAGTGGAGGTGTCATGATACCCATTAAACATAGCGGTCAAACAGGGAAATGGTTCCAATAATTTTTACATCATTCATTTTTCCCATATAGGAATTAGAAACACTTCAAATAAGTGCTGTGTTTAGTGTAGGCTTACCCTGGCGTGACGTTTTGATAACCACGTAAGTCTCTTTTAAAGTAGACGTCATGCAAAACTACAAATCCCTGCAAGCTGCTGCACATCATCTCTAGCTGACACCTTTGATGCTGCCTTTGATACCATCGATCACCACATTCTTTTGGAGAGATTGAAAACCCAAATTGGTCTACACGGACAAGTTCTGGCCTGGTTTAGATCTTATCTGTCGGAAAGATATCAGTTTGTCTCTGAATGGTTCGTCCTCTGACAAATCAACTGTACATTTCGGTGTTCCTCAAGGTTCCGTTTTAGGACAACTATTTTTTTCACTATATATTTTACCTCTTGGGGATGTCATTCGAAAACATAATGTTAACTTTCACTGCTATGCGGATGACACACAGCTGTACATTTCAATGAAACATGGTGAAGCCCCAAAATTGCCTTCGCTTCTAGCCTGTGTTTCAGACATAAGGAAGTGGAAGGCTGCAAACTTTCTACTTTTAAACTCGGAAAAAACAGAGATGCTTGTTCTAGGTCCCAAGAAACAAAGAGATATTCTGTTGAATCTGACAATTAATCTTGATGGTTGTAAAGTCGTCTCAAATAAAACTGTGAAGGACCTCGGCGTTACTCTGGACCCTGATCTCTCTTTTGACGAACATATCAAGACTGTTTCAAGGACAGCTTTTTCCCATCTACGTAACATTGCAAAAATCAGAAACTTTCTGTCCAAAAATGATGCAGAAAAATTAATCCATGCTTTTGTTACTTCTAGGTTAGACTACTGCAATGCTCTACTTTCCGGCTACCCGGATAAAGCACTAAATAAACTCCAGTTAGTGCTAAATACGGCTGCTAGAATCATGACTAGAACCAAAATATTTGATCATATTACTCCAGTGCTAGCCTCCCTACACTGGCTTCCTGTTAAGGCAAGGGCTGATTTCAAGATTTTACTGCAAACCTACAAAGCATTACATGAGCTTGCTCCTACCTATCTTTCTGATTTGGTTCTGCCGTACATACCTAATCGTACGCTATGGTCGCAAGACGCAGGCCCCCTAATTGTCCCTAGAATTTCTAAGCAAACAGCTGGAGGCAGGGCTTTCTCCTATAGAGCTCCATTTTTATGGAATGGTCTGCCTACCCATGTGAGAGACGCAGACTCGGTCTCAACTTAGGTCTTTACTGAAGACTCATCTCTTCAGTGGGTCATATGATTGAGTGTAGTCTGGCCCAGGAGTGTGAAGGTGAACGGAAAGGCTCTGGAGCAACGAACTGCCCTTGCTGTCTCTGCCTGGCCGGTTCCCCTCTCTCCACTTGGATTCTCTGCCTCTAACCCTATTACAGGGGCTGAGTCACTGGCTTACTGGTTGAGTCAATCAACCCAAGAATCAAATCACCAGAAACTCACAAAACCACTTGAGTGGGTTGAGTCACTAACGTGATCTTCCTGTCTGGGTTGCCCCCCCCCCCCATCCCCTTTGGTTGTGCCGTGGCGGAGATCTTTGTGGGCTATACTCGGCCTTGTCTCAGGATGGTAAGTTGGTGGTTGAAGATATCCCTCTAGTGGTGTGGGGGCTGTGCTTTGGCAAAGTGGGTAGGTTATATCCTTCCTGTTTGGCCCTGTCCGGGGGTATCATCGGATGGGGCCAGTGTCTCCTGACCCCTCCTGTCTCAGCCTCCAGTATTTATGCTGCAGTAGTGTATGTGTCGGGGGGCTAGGGTCAGTTTGTTATATCTGGAGTACTTCTCCTGTCTTATCCGGTGTCCTGTGTGAATTCAAGTATGCTCTCTCTAATTCTCTCTTTCTCGGAGGACCTGAGTCCTAGGACCATGCCTCAGGACTACCTGGCACGATGACTCCTTGCTGTCCCCAGTCCACCTGGCCGTGCTGCTGCTCCAGTTTCAACTGTTCTGCCTGCGGCTATGGAACCCTGACCTGTTCACCGGACGTGCTACTTGTCCCAGACCTGCTGTTTTCAACTCTCTAGAGAACGCAGGAGCGGTAGAGATACTCTTACTGATCGGCTATGAAAAACCAACTGACATTTACTCCTGAGGTGCTGACTTGCAGCACCCTCGACAACTACTGTGATTATTATTATTATTTGACCCTGCTGGTCATTTATGAACATTTGAACATCTTGGCCATGTTCTGTTATAATCTCCACCCGGCAGAGCCAGAAGAGGACTGGCCACCCCTCATAGCCTGGTTTCTCTCTACGTTTCTTCCTAGGTTTTGGCCTTTCTAGTGAGTTTTTCCTAGCCACCGTGCTTCTACACCTGCATTGCTTGCTGTTTTGTGTTTTAGGCTGGGTTTCTGTACAGCACTTTGAGATATCAGCTGATGTAAGAAGGGCTATATAAATACATTTGATTTGATTTGATTTTCTGACATGTATTGTGTCCATTTAAAACTTGCACAAGACAATTCACAGAGTTGTCCATTTAAAGAAATATAGCAAATTTATTAATTACTACATTTAGCTAATATTAGATCGTTAATCCAGAGATTCTTACCTTTACCTCGATTCGACAATCTCGTCCAGATCATCATGGCATTAGTAGTTACATATGATTGCCACATTAGCAGATAATTAGCGTTTCATTTTTGGGGGTAAATACAGGCAAATATATTGCTAAAAGTCACCTTGTCCTAGAGAGATTTACACAGTTATCAAAATGTCATATCAGGGTAAGCCTACACAAAACCCAGCCCTTATATTAAGTGTTTCTAAAATCCCCTATGGGAAAAATGAAAGGTGGAAAGATGATTGGAACTATTTCCCTGATTGACCGCTAGGTTTTATGGGTATTATGACTCATAATGTGACACTCTATAGACCCCTTTCCAGTATACAACACACTGACTTCATGCTCAGATGCTAGCAGACTATTGGCGGCTTTCTTACTTTCTCAGAGCTCTGAATCGGTCCGTATCTCACCGTCTGTTGCGTCATCGATTTCTCCAGAGTCCTGGAAATGAGACCTTTCACACCCAGAATCAAACAGCATTCACACGGAACCAAAGCACTCATACAGGTGAAAGTGGCCCACAACACAGTGATTATGACAATTTTCCATTTCCCAAACATACTGTCAAATCAATTTGTAAGAGAATTATCCACCCCATAGTTCTCTGCCAGAGCCTTGGTCACTGATCCATCTGGAGCGGTGTTATTTAAATAATAAACGTACAGCAATGAACCCCAATCATTCTACATACCCTGCCCTTTTCTGCCAATTTACATATCGAGAGTCAGTCTATTTTACCAGGCCATGAGGGAGGTGGCGGATAATTGGTCAGAGAACCCCTTTACTGCATCCCCAGTCTCATTCACGAATCTCTGTTGCTTATAATAGATGTCATTAATCAAATTTCTCGCTGGTGACATGTAAGCCATCTTATGTTCCAATAATAAAATCGATACGGCATGCGGTACCCTTCACGTCAATTCATGATACAGTACTACAGAGGCTGAATCCTCCACAGCCCGTGTGGCAGCCACCACAGTCTACAAACATAGTGGTATGGCTTGGGCTACTTCATCTAAACGGGAGGAGTAGGCAGCAATAGGTTTGCTTTCCCCCCCGTGTTCCTCAGTACTGACGTCCTGAACCCCTCCCTACAGTCTCCTGTCTGGGTGAAGGGACCATCATATCTGGGGAACCCCTAGAACAGAGCTAGATGTCAATAACTTTTTTATGTCTACAAACTGTTTCTCAGCTACTTCCGTCCACTCGATCTTATCTTTTGCTGCCATAGCTTTATCATAAATCAACTCACTAAGTTGTTCTGCATGCAAGGAAAAGTATGGTACCGATGCTCGACAATAGTTAATCATTCCAAGTACCCTCAATGATTCTGGATCAACACAGATGCCATATATCCCCGTCAACTTTCTACTTATTTAAATGAAAAAGTATAATGATTAAATAAAGCCAAAACGAATGCTAAGCATAGCATGTGTTTTCTGTACTAATGAAATCTCTCCTTCGGGAGTCCACTGTATTTTTTCTAACAATAACGTGGGCTAATCTTAAATCAGTCTCATCAATAATTTTATGTATGTTGCATAGTGTGGGATCCATTATCTACAGTAATTTACCATTCCTAAGAACAGCAACATATTTATTTTAATAATATTTTTTTTTGCTTATAAAATCACTATTTTTCCATCTCAATCTATTTGCCTGCCCTACTTGCTTAAAATATGTCCTGTCCAACCCTCAAAGGACCATATTCTCCCCCATTTTTAACACATAACTTTCCTTATCCATCTTTCCTTATCACGAGTTACCTTGAAATCAGTATTGCAAATGACCTTAAATTCTCCATCCAAATAGCTTTCCCATGAGGCTGATCAGACCACAAATGAAAGCTACGATAGAGGTCATAAGTCATTCTACCTCTTCAAAGAAGTATTTCTTACTCTATTAGACAAAGTAATTAAAACTTCTAATATTCCATATGTATGTGTACCCCTTTAAAATAATAGTCACTTAACCTACAATTCACTTTACTGACTTGACAAGGTTCCACATAATGGAAACAGATGATAATGTTTGAATACATGAACTTTCTGTTCCCATTCACTGGTGTTACCTAAACAATCAACCCAAGAATCAAATCACCAGAAACTATCACAAAACTTTTACGATTCAACTATTCAGACCTGAATCTCTTACAGCCAAATATATCCCAGTGAGCGCCACCAACCAGTGATGCTCACCTAGCAACTTTGTTGCTAGATTTAACATCTTTTCAGACTACCCTGACAAATTGTGCTACTTTTAAAAATGTATTTGGAACTTTTAACAACTTTTGAAAAGTGTCTCAAAGCTATAATGCACACATTTTCCCTCTAAATGACACAAACAATTTTCTCTGTCACACTCTCAGTCACAACATCATTGCCTGGCTGCAAAAGTGCATTGTGAGTGACGTCAGCAGCAGGCGCAATTTCAGCGAATTGCAAATCATTATTGTCTGACTGCAGCAGCAGTTCTACGGGTTCGACAAGCCAAACCCAATTAATATTGTTGGTCACGAATGTTTGATCTTGAACAGAACTTACAACAATCAACATCTCCCAATCAAAATTGTACTGCCAGAGTACAGAAAAGAGTGGGAGTCTGTCCCTGAACAAATGTCAAATCAATTTGAGTAACGTTATTGTGTATTCTACTGTCACGCCCTGGCCTTAGTATTATTTGTTTTATTTATTATTTTAGTTAGGTCAGGGTGTGACATGGGGTATGTGTGTATTTTGGGGTATTATATGGTAGAGGGGGTGTTTGTTGTAGTTTATGGTTTTGTGTTGAGTGTATGTGTCTAGCTGTGTCTATGTTGGGTGTAGTTCTAGGAAAGTCTATGGTGGCCGGAATGGGTTCTCAATTAGAGACAGCTGATTTCGGTTGTCTCTAATTGGGAGCCATATTTAAGGCTGCCATAGGCTTTAGCTGTTTGTGGGTCATTGTTTGTGTATATGTATAGTTCGACGTAAGTAGTTTGTGTGTGCACTTACGTTTGAAGTTTTCACGATCGTTTGTTGTTTTCGTTAGTGTTGTATAAGTGTGTCGTGTTCATCTTCGTCGTTGTTATTAAAAGAAGATGTATTCAAATCATGTTGCGCCTTGGTCCTCTCGTTCATGTCAACACGATCGTGACAGAATGACCCACCAATACCGGATCAAGCAACATGACCAGCGGCAACAGGAGCAGCGCAAAGATGAATGGAAATGGGAGCGTAATCTGGACTACACTACGTGGGAGGAGATCAACAGGTGGGCGATCGACCCAGGGCGAGTGCCGGAGCCAGCCTGGGATTCTCTGGCGCAGTGTGAGGAGGGATACCGGCGAATGGAGGCAGCACGACGACGCGGTAGGAAGCCTGTGAGTCAGCCCAAAAAATGTCCTGGGGGGGGGGCTAAGAGGTAGTGGGCCGAGGGCAGGTAGGAGACCTGCGCCCACTTCCCAGGCTAACCGTGGAGAGCGGGAGTACGGGCGGACACCGTGTTACGCAGTAGAGCGCACGGTGTCTCCTGTACGTGTTCATAGCCCAGTGCGGGTTATTCCACCTTCCTGCACTGGTAGGGCTAGATTGGACATTGAGCCAGGTGCCATGATACCGGCTCAACGCGTCTGGTCTCCAGTGCGTCTCCTCGGGCCGGTATACATGGCACCAGCCTTACGCATGGTGTTCCCGGTTCGCCTACATAGCCCGGTGCGGGTTATTCCACCTTCCCGCACTGGTCGGGCGACGGGGAGCATTCAACCAGGTAAGGTTGGGCAGGCTCGGTGTTCAAGGGAACCAGTACGCCTGCACGGTCCGGTATTTCCGGCGCCACCTTCCCGCCCCAGTTCAGTTCCACCAGTGCCTACACCACGTAACATGCTTCCAGTGTGTCTCCAGAGCCCTGTTCCTCCTCCACGCACTCGTCCTATGGTGCGTGTCTCCAGCCCGGTACCACCAATTCCGGCACCACGCACTAAGCCTCCTGTGCGTCTCCAGAGTCCTGTGCATCCTGTTGTTGCTCCCCGCACTAGCCCTGAGATGCGTGTCCCCAGTCCGGTACCACCAGTTCCGGCCCCACGCACTAGGCCTAATGTGCGTCCCCAGGGTCCAGTATGCCCTGTTCCTTCTCCCCGCACTAGCCTGAAAGTGCGTGCCTTTAGCCCGGTGCCTCCAGTTCCGGCACCACGCACCAGGCCTACAGTGCGCCTCATCCGGCCAGAGCCATCCGTCTCCCCAGCGCCGTCTGAGCCATCCGTCTCCCCAGCGCCGTCTGAGCCATCCGTCTCCCCAGCGCCGTCTGAGCCATCCGTCTCCCCAGCGCCGTCTGAGCCATCCGTCTCCCCAGCGCCGTCTGAGCCATCCGTCTCCCCAGCGCCGTCTGAGCCATCCGTCTCCCCAGCGCCGTCTGAGCCATCCGTCTCCCCAGCGCCGTCTGAGCCATCCGTCTCCCCAGCGCCGTCTGAGCCATCCGTCTCCCCAGCGCCGTCTGAGCCATCCGTCTGTCCAGAGCCATTAGAGCCGCCCGTCTGTCCCGAGCCGTCAGAGCCATTAGTCAGTCAGGAGCCGCTAGAGCCATTCGTCAGTCAGGATCTGCCAGAGCCGCCAACCAGACAGGATCTGCCAGAGCCGCCAACCAGACAGGATCTGCCAGAGCCGCCAACCAGACAGGATCTGCCAGAGCCGCCAACCAGACAGGATCTGCCAGAGCCGCCAACCAGACAGGATCTGCCAGAGCCGCCAACCAGACAGGATCTGCCAGAGCCACCAACCAGACAGGATCTGCCAGAGCCGTCAGCCAGCCATGAGCGTCCAAATCCGTCTGCCAGCCATGAGCGTCCAGATCCGTCTGCCAGCCATGAGAAGCCGGATCCGTCAGCTAGCCATGAGCAGCCAGATCTGTCAGCCAGCCATGAGCCGTCCAGCCAGGATCTGCCCATTATCCTGGTGCTGCCCCTTATCCCGGTGCTGCCCCTTATCCCGGTGCTTCCCCTTATCCCGGTGCTGCCCCTTATCCCGGTGCTGCCCCTTATGACTATGGTGGGGTGGGGACCACGACCGGTGCCGGAGCCGCCGCCGTGGAAGGAAGCCCACCCAGACCCTCCCCTAGACTATGTGCTGGTGCGTCCGGAGTTCGCACCTTAAGGGCGGGGTTATGTCACGCCCTGGCCTTAGTATTATTTGTTTTATTTATGATTTTAGTTAGGTCAGGGTGTGACATGGGGTATGTGTGTATTTTGGGGTATTATATGGTAGAGGGGGTGTTTGTTGTAGTTTATGGTTTTGTGTTGAGTGTATGTGTCTAGCTGTGTCTATGTTGGGTGTAGTTCTAGGAAAGTCTATGGTGGCCGTAATGGGTTCTCAATTATAGACAGCTGATTTCGGTTGTCTCTAATTGGGAGCCATATTTAAGGCTGCCATAGGCTTTAGCTGTTTGTGGGTCATTGTTTGTGTATATGTATAGTTCGACGTAAGTAGTTTGTGTGTGCACTTACGTTTGAAGTTTTCACGATCGTTTGTTGTTTTCGTTAGTGTTGTATAAGTGTGTCGTGTTCATCTTCGTCGTTGTTATTAAAAGAAGATGTATTCAAATCATGTTGCGCCTTGGTCCTCTCA
Organism: Salvelinus fontinalis; assembly: GCF_029448725.1. Classification (NCBI taxonomy): domain Eukaryota; kingdom Metazoa; phylum Chordata; class Actinopteri; order Salmoniformes; family Salmonidae; genus Salvelinus; species Salvelinus fontinalis. The sequence goes on from NC_074689.1 coordinate 33,661,672, forward strand.
TTCATGTCAACACGATCGTGACATCTACGTAATGACAGTTTTACGTTATCACGCAATGATATCACAACGTCATCTAGCAACAACTCAACCTGCCTCCAGCACTTACCCTGAAAATTAGTCGGCAACACTGCAACCAACTCTCTTATTCCTGCCTCTAGGCAAAAATATACCCCCTACTCAAACTGAGTTCTGCTTTAATTCTATTGTAAGAGTAAAACCAAACGTTCCAACTCTCTCTACTCCAAAATGTAAAAGTACCATGTACTTCGCTAAGTTTATAACGTATGTCAGTCAATCCATAAGGATAAAAACATTTCAATGGACTCTATCGTAATTATCTCTCTGTTATAATTTAGAATTCATTGGATTTAGGCAACTGTCTCTTTTATGATTCCGTCATTTAAATACGATTCCATTCCCAATACGTTATTCCAGAGGACCATTTAGGCAAGACAACTTATTCCATCTAAATCGACTCGCTATTATTTTAAATGGATGAGTCTGTCAATTTAACCTGAACAAGCTATTAAAACATTCAATTTATATCCTATCCAAACACTAGTGACCGTATCTTTCCAGGCAAAAAATATCAATAGTTGAATTACAATCCGAATGAATTTTAGTCTATTGGTGCATAGTCTGAGATGCGATCCCGAGTCTCCCGCGTTATAGGCAAGAGTTCTAACGCTGCACCACCAACACTATTGAAATGACGAAAACTCCTCGCGAATAATCCTATTTATAATTGTCTAATTAGTCGGAAAATCAGTCACGTTCTACCGAGACAATTCCCAGAAACTTGCCCTAATTTTAAGGTCCAAGCGTTTCTCCAACGATGATTCTCCTTACTCTCTCTCTCTTCCTTTCCTCTCTTGACTTTTTTTTCTCTATCTCCTACTTTGAATTTATGAATAGTTACTATTTTGACTTTGATAAGTTATTATGTCTCACACGTGAGCGAATTCTCGTTTTTGCGACTCTCGTCTGATTAATATACAGTGGGGAGAACAAGTATTTGATACAATTTTGCAGGTTTTCCTACTTACAAAGCATGTAGAGGTCTGTAATGTTTATCATAGGTGCACTTCAACTGTGAGAGACGGAATCTAAAACAAAAATCCAGAAAATCACATTGTATGATTTTTGAGGAATTAATTAGCATTTTATTGCATGACATAAGTATTTGATACATCAGAAAAGCAGAACTCAATATTTGGTACCGAAACGTTTGTTTGCAATTACAGAGATCATACGTTTCCTGTAGTTCTTGACCAGGTTTGCACACACTGCAGCAGGGATTTTGGCCCACTCCTCCATACCGACCTTCTCCAGATCCTTCAGGTTTCGGGGCTGTTGCTGGGCAATACGGACTTTCAGCTCCCTCCAAAGATTTTCTATTGGGTTCAGGTCTGGAGACTGGCTAGGCCACTCCAGGACCTTGAGATGCTTCTTACAGAGCCACTCCTTAGTTGCCCTGGCTGTGTGTTTCGGGTCGTTGTCATGCAGATACCCTAAGTCGTTTCGGACCTAAGTCGCTGAGGACTTCTTCTCTCCTAGGTGGCTCTACACCCGATTCCTATCTTCCAATTGTATAGATACTTCATTCCCTTTAAAACTTTTCTCTACACAAAATTCTAAAGATAGGTCACCAGGTAAGAATGCCGACAGAATTCCAAAGATCAATATCCAAACCATACAAGAATCATAATAAATATTTATCTAAATGCAGTCTGAATGTCAATTCCCCAAAATTCGTAAATAAAGATTACTGACCTTCTCTTGAAGACTGGGAAAAGCAATGTATGTTGGATCTCGTCACCACCTCTGTCGTGTACCAGTTCGCCACTGGCCTGAAATTAATCCTCAACTCAGAGGTCAGGTCTTTCTCTTACGGATCTTAGATCCGCCCATGCACAGGTTTCAGCAGTTCCCTGGGACGACAGGCAGATATTGAGATCCGGCTTCGAAGGACTAATTGTTACGAGAATTTTGTTCTCAGTTGTTCATAATACCCAGTTGAATTAATTACTCAGCCTGAAACACAGAATTTGTAAGAAACTGGTTGAAATGAATCAGGCGGAGGCCCAGCTACAATTGTCAGGAATGTTTATTTAGAGAGCTCTGCCATGTATATACGGAATAGCGAAGCTTCATGAACTGAAGGTAGTACACATCCTCATTCATGTCTCAATCACAACTTTTCCTTTGCGCAGCTGATGCTGGCTATTTAATGGGGAATTTAATGGGGAATTAAAGGAGAAGCACTGAGACGGTTCAGAAAAATTCAGGGACGTCACAGTGTGTGTGTTCTCTCTCCCAGCCTGTGTTGATGAAAGCAGAGAGGTTCTCCAGAGCAGTTATAACCTGACCAGCATTCTGGCCTCCATCATCCACTACCACAGCGGCACCCCCAGGGAGCTGTTGGTAATACAGGTAAGACAACAGTCACTGAAATGACATGAAGAGACTAAACCAGTGGTCATGAACCCTGGTCCTGGAGAACGATGGAGCTACACAAAGCTAAAGCTCTGGTGAGGAACATGGCTGTAAGATCTGATCTGTTCAGCTAATGCTGTAGTAACTCTCTTTCTCTCTCTGTGTGTGTGTGTGTGTGTGTGTGTGTGTGTGTGTGTGTACAGGTGCTACAGAGGCTCACGTACAACACCCGGATAATCCACTGTGCCAACTAAATCTATGAACGCAGACTTTCTCATGACCAACATGTAAGATACCTCTCGACTCCTCTCCTCTTTTCCCTCCTCCTCCTCCTCTCTTTTTCCACTCTACAGTATTTTTTTTATTTTTTTATTTTACCGTTATTTTACCAGGTAAGTTGACTGAGAACACGTTCTCATTTGCAGCAACGACCTGGGGAATAGTTACAGGGGAGAGGAGGGGGATGAATGAGCCAATTGTAAACTGGGGATTATTAGGTGACCATGATGGTTTGAGGGCCAGATTGGGAATTTAGCCAGGACACCGGGGTTAACACCCCTACTCTTACGATAAGTGCCATGGGATCTTTAATGACCTCAGAGAGTCAGGACACCCGTTTAACGTCCCATCCGAAAGACGGCACCCTATACAGGACAGTGTCCCCAATCACTGCCCTGGGGCATTGGGATATTTTATAGTATAGCAGAGATGAATGTGTACATGTAAGTATTAATTTAGTCTCCTATGTCCCCCCCTTCCAGCCAGTTGCACAATGATGACATCACCATGCTGTGCCTGGGTCTGAAGGCTAACCTGTGTCACTACAACCCGTCGGTACAGACTCACATCAAAGCTCTGGTGAGGAACATCCTTCATCTTCTCTACCACTGTCTGTCCACCCTTTCTCTCTCTTTTTTGTAGTACTCATCCTCTCTTCTTCCTTCTCTTTTTCTCGCTACTCTTTGATGTAACAGGTTGTTGTAATGTGAAGGAGTTCTACTGTACGTTGATTAACCTGTGGGTGGGTGGGTCCTACGGAGTAATGTCAAGCCGTTCTACTGTACCCTGATTACCTTCCTGGCCGACAACAGTTTTGACGGTGGTGGTGTTCGCTTTCCATACTGACCAGCCTCACTCTCAATGAGGAGGTGGGGGAGTAGGCAACACACACATACACACCAATGTTTTCTCTATCTTTGGTTCTGGTTGTGACTACTATCTCTCTGGTTTGTGTGTGTGTCTGTGTCAGCTGTTCCATGCTAAGAACATCCACCTGACGTTCCAGCTGATCTTCAACGTCATCGTCAACGGCGACGGAACCCTAACCAGGAACTACTCTGTTGACCTACTGAGGAACCGCAGATAGCTGACTACCTGACCAGGTACACACACAAACACACACATTCACACACTTATAAAACAATAAAAGTGATGTTGTGTATGTCTCTCCCTCCTTTTTGTAGGTATGAACACTTCTCAGTGTGCGTGTCCCAGGTGTTGGGTCTGCTACATGTCAAAGACCCGGACTCGGCTGCCAAGGTGTTGGAGCTGCTCCTGGCTCTGTGTGGTTGGTCAGGCCTAAGGTCTCTGCTGTGTGAGGTCGTGTTCCGTCCCGTCGCCCCACGGCTGCGAGCTGCAAGCTGCAGACAGGGGGCGGGCCTAGACGCAGGCCAGAAAACAGAGCCTGGCTTAGCTCTCATCCAATGGCTACAGCTCTCCAGCTGACGGGGAGGAGTCATGCTGTCTACAGGCGCTGCAGCTGCTGACTGAACTACTGGAGGTACGGCAACCCAGCGTGGACGTACAGAACTAAAAGTGTGTGTGTGTGTGTGTGTGTGTGAGAGAGATCAGCCTTAATTCTTCCACTGCTGTGTAATGAGGACAGTGTGTAGCATGGTGTCTCGTCAGGTGAGCTCCCAGGTCTGTCTCTCTCAGGTTCAAATACTGCTCTCCTGTTGCCATAACAATGACCCCCTCACCAGCCACGACTGCAGCCTCAGGTCAGTGACCGCTTAACAGACACATATTAAGATAACACACATACAGCAACTGCATCAACACAGGCATCAAGCATTCTCATACCAAAGAGATGGTCTCAAAATTATGTGTATGTGTATTTCAGTCAAGTGTGTGGTGAGGCGGTGTTGAAGACTCTGGAGTTGATGAGTAAACTGAGACAGAAGGTGAAAGACATGGAGACCAGCTTCTACAGAATACTACAGGTACACACACACCTTTGGAGCTGAGCTGAATGATTGACATGTTAAATCTCTCTCCCTATAGGACCAGAGTGTAACGATGGTCCTCCTTCTCTTCGGTCGAAAAGGAGGAGTATTGATCGAACCAAGGCGCAGTGGAGTTTGAACACATATTTATTAACGAAAAAACACGAACTTGAATAAACTAACAAAACAACAAACGGTGTAGACAGACCTAGACGACGAACTTACATGAAACAAGAAGAACGCACGAATAGAGAAAACAGGCTACACAAAAACAACGATGAACAAAACAAACCGAAAACAGTCCCGTGTGGTGCAACGACATACACAAACACGGAAGACAATCACCCACAACGAACACTGTGACAACACCTACCTAAATATGACTCTTAATTAGAGGAACGCCAAACACCTGCCTCTAATTAAGAGCCATACCAGGCAACCCAAAACCAACACAGAAACAGAAAACATAGAATGCCCACCCAACCTCACGTCCTGACCAACTAACACACATAACAACTAACATAAATAGGTCAGGAACGTGACACAGAGGATGGTCACATTCCTCTCTCTGGCTCTCACGTTCAATCACTAAGAACATGTTCAGACTGGGCTTCGTCTACTGTTTGAGGCCACGCCTCTCCCAGACTTCTGACTGAACACAAACATAAACAAGCACAATTAAATCAAATGTTATTTGTCACATGCTTTGTTAACAACAGGTGTAGACTAACAGTGAAATGCTTACTTACGGGCCCTTCCCAACAATTCTGAGAGAAAGAAAATATAAAAAAAGTAATAACATGCAATGATAAAAGTAATAATAAATACACAATGAGTAATGATAACTTGGCTATTTGAATTTATTATGGATCCCCATTAGCTGCTGCCAAGGCCCCTACTCTACTACCACATATCTACAACACAAAATCCATGTGTACCTACTAACTTATTGCTTGCCACCCATTCTGAAACTAACTGCAGCTCTTTGTTAAGTGTTGCAGTCATTTCAGTCGCTGTGGTAGCTGACTTGTATAGTGTTGAGTCATCCGCATACATAGACACGCTGGCTTAACTCAAGACTATGATCGATAATGTCAAAAGCTGCACTGAAGTCTAACAAAATGGCCCCCACAATCTTTTTATCATCAATTTCTGTCAGCCAATCAGTCATTTGTGTAAGTGCTGTGCTTGTTGAATGTCCTTCCCTATACGCGTGCTGAAAGTCTGTTGTCAACTTGTTTACTGTAAAATAGCATTGTATCTGGTAAAACACAATTCTTTCCAAAAGTTTACAAAGGGTTGGTAACATGCTGATTGGTTGGCTATTTGAGCCAGTAAAGAGGGGAATAACTTTTGCTTCCCTCCAGGCCTGAGGGCACATACTTTCTAGTAGACTTAAATGCAAGATATGGCAAATGTGAGTGACAATATCGTCCACTATTATCCTCAGCAATTTTCCATCCAAGTTGTCAGACTCCGGTGGCTTGTCATTGTTGATAGACAACAATTTTTCACCTCTTCCACACTTACTTTACGGAATTCAATATTACAATGCTTGTCTTTCATAATTTGGTCAGATATACTTGGATGTGTAGTGTCAGCGTTTGTTGCTGGCATGTCATGCCTAAATTTAGCTAATCTTACCAAAAATTATTAAAGTAGTTGGTAATATCAGTGGGTTTTGTGATAAATGAGCAATCTGATTCAATGAATGATGGAGCGGAGTTTGCCTTTTTGCCCATAATTTCATTTAAGGTGCTCCAAAGCTTTTTACTATCATTCTTTGTCATTTATCTTTGTTTCATAGTGTAGTTTCTTCTTCTTTTTATTCAGTTTAGTCACATGATTTCTGAGTTTGCAGTACGCTTGCCAATCGGTTGTACAGCCAGACCTATTTGCCATTTCTTTCGCGTCATCCCTCTCAACCACACCATTTTTAAATTCCTCATCAATCCACAGGGATTTAAGTTTCTACAATAATTTTCTCAATGTGTGCATGCTTATTAGTAACTGGGATAAGCAATTCCATAAATGTGGTAAGTGCAGCGTCTGGTTGCTCCTCATTACACACCACAGAACAACACATTCTTCACATCAACAATGGGAATCGCTGCAAAGCTTCTTGTATGACCTCTTATACACTAAATTAGGCCCATCCTTCAGAACTTTGGTTTTCCTAGATATGGCTACTATATTGTGATCACTACATCTGATGGATTTGGATATTGCTTTCAAACAAATGTCTGCAGCATTAGTAAAGATGTGATCAATTGATGATTTAATTTCTGTGCTGTTTGTAACTACCCTGGTAGGTTGATTGATAACCTGGACCAGCTTGCAGGCATTAGTTACAGTTTGACGCTTTCTCTTGAGTGGGCAGCCTGATGAAAGCCAGTCAATATTTAAATCACTCAGAAAATGTACCTCTCTGTTGATATCACATACATTATCAAGCATTTCACACGTTATCCAGATACTGACTGTTAGCACTTGGTGGTCTATAGCAGCTTCCCACCAGAATGGGCTTTAGGTGAGGCAGATTAACCTGTAGTCATATTACTTCAACAGTATTTAACATGAGATACTCTCCAAGCTTTACAGGAATGTGGTTCTGAATATAAACAGCCACATCTCCACCTTGGGCATTTCTGTCTTTACTGTAGATCTTATAACCATGTATTGCTACCACTGTATCATCAAAGGTATTATCTAAGTGAGTTTCAGAAATTGTCCGAATATGAATGTCATCTGTCATCTAGCAATTTATGGATTTCATGAATCGGGGGAACATGTCGCAGATTATACACTTAATAGTCCGCGAGTCCCCATCAGATTCAAAGCAGTTTTCACTGCTGAAAGCTGACAGTCCAAGGGAACAAACATTTGCCACGCCGCCGGGGACTTAGATGCACCCTCCATGGCCGCGCCTGGCACAACTGTGTTGTCTGTCTCGTTGAATGTGAAGAGCGAGAGAGAAGCGCAGGGAGGCGGGTGATGGCTGGGTCGGTTGTCAGTGGCAGGTCGCCGGCTGTTCCTTGCTACGCACCTGCCTGGCTGCGTGTTAGCGTTTGGTGTAGCCTCAGAGCTGTGTCGGGTGTATCCCCAGTGTCTGTAGTCGTGGGGAATACACAACATACAGTTACAGCATGTACTATCCAACAACTGGAGTCACACTCACACACTGGAAATAAGCTATTTCCTTTAGTAGTTCTATAGAGAGCGTTGTATGTTGAGCTCTTGGTAGCCTGGCTCGGTTGTCGGTGTCCATGTACTAAAGGTGTCCATGTACTAAAGCGTCCGGGGTGAAAAAGTGGAGCGAGGAAAAAACTAAGATTTTGGAAGATGTGTTAAATGCAGAGTTTTGATTTAAACGGTTATTTAAAGTAAAAAAACGAAAAGTGTGGTAGGTAGCCAAGTGGCAACAAGCAGCACAACAATGCAGAAGTGTGCCGTTTTCACACTGTGAACAGTAAGAGTCGAGTCGATGTGCAGGGGTACGAGGTAATTGAGGTAGATATGTACATAAAACTAGGAATAAAGTGACAGAAAGTAAACAGTAGCAGCAGCGTATGTGACGAGTCAAGGTTTGTTCAAAAAGGATCAATGCAGATTGTCCTGGTAGCTATTTTGCTAACTATTTAACTAACTATTTAGCAGGATGGACTTGGGTGGCTGGAGTCTGACAATTTTGAGGGTCTTCCTCTGACACCACCTGGTATACACCTAGAAGGCAAGGAGCTCGATCCCAGTGATGTAGTGGTCCGTCCGCACTACCCTCTGTAGCGCCTTGCGGTTGGATGCCAAGCTTGATGGTTCGTCGGCAGGCATAGCTGGATTTCTTTTAAGCTTCCGGGTTAGAGTCCCGCTCATTGAAAGTGGCAGCTCTACCCTTTAGCTCAGTGCGGATGTTGCCTGTAATCCATGGCTTCTGTTTGGGGTACGTAGTGTCACTGTGGGGACGACGTCGTCAATGCACTTTTTGATGAAACCAGTGACTGATGTGGTGTACTCCTGTAGTCTACATATGCCCATCAAAAAAATAGATGACGTCAGATGAGAACCTCGGTGAATACCGGTAAACCTCTTATTTAGAAGTTATTTTCCCTGTAACAATTGCTTGTTTTTCCTTTCACATTTTTAAAACCCAAATCCCTCCATAGGCTTCCCTTACACTAGTCCTACTATAATGAAGTCTAGTTCAACAGCAATACGTCTGTCACGATCGTCATAATAAGCGGACCATGGCGCAGCGGGATATGAAGACATCTTCTTTTATTAAAGATGACGAAACGAACACTTTTACAAAACAAAACAACAAACGACCGTGAAGCTACAAACGTAAGTGCATACACAAGCTACAAACGTTCAACATAGACAATTACCCACAAACACCTAAAGCCTATGGCTGCCTTAAATATGGCTCCCAATCAGAGACAACAATAAACAGCTGTCTCTGAGAACAAAATCAGGCAACCATAGACTTTCCTAAACACCTACACTGAACACAACCCCATACTAAAAACCCCTTAAACAATACACACACCCTAAACTAGACAAAACACACAAACATCCCCCATGTCACACCCTGACCTAACTAAACTAATAAAGAAAATCAATATAACAGAGGCCAGGGTGTGACAGTACCCCCCCCCCCCCAAAGGTGTGGACTCCGGCCGCAAAACCTGACACAGAAGGGGAGGGTCCGGGTGGGCCTTCCTATGGTGGCGGCTCGGGTGCGAGACGTGGACCCCCCTCCACCATAGTCACTAACCGCTTTGGTGGCGCCTTTGGAACGGCGAGTCCCGGACTGAATACCATCCCAGAGGGCGCCACTGGACGGAGGGGCAGCTCCGGACTGAGGGGCAGCTCCGGACTGAGGGGCAGCTCCGGACTGAGGGGCAGCTCCGGACTGAGGGGCAGCTCCGGACTGAGGGGCAGCTCCGGACTGAGGGGCAGCTCTGGACTGAGGGGCGGCTCCGGACTGACAGATGGCTCTGGCGGATCCTGGCTGACAGACGGCTCTGGCGGGTCATGGCTGGCTGACGGCTCTGGCTGGTCATGGCTGGCTGACGGCTCTGGCTGGTCATGGCTGGCTGACGGCTCTGGCTGGTCATGGCTGGCTGACGGCTCTGGCTGGTCATGGCTGGCTGACGGCTCTGGCTGGTCATGGCTGGCTGACGGCTCTGGCTGGTCATGGCTGGCTGACGGCTCTGGCTGGTCATGGCTGGCTGACGGCTCTGGCTGGTCATGGCTGGCTGACGGCTCTGGCTGGTCATGGCTGGCTGACGGCTCTGGCTGGTCATGGCTGGCTGACGGCTCTGGCTGGTCATGGCTGGCTGGCGGCTCTGGCAGATCCTGGCTGACTGGCGGCTCTGGCAGATCCTGGCGGCTCTGGCAGATCCTGGCGGCTCTGGCAGATCCTGGCTGACTGGCGGTTCTGACGGCCCGGGGCAGACGGACGGCTCAGACGGCGTTGGGCAGACGGACGGCTCAGACGGCGTTGGGCAGACGGACGGCTCAGACGGCGTTGGGCAGACGGACGGCTCAGACGGCGTTGGGCAGACGGACGGCTCAGACGGCGTTGGGCAGACGGATGGCTCAGACGACGTTGGGCAGACGGATGGCTCAGACGGCGTTGGGCAGACGGATGGCTCAGATGGCGTTGGGCAGGCAGGCAGCTCAGACGGCGCTGGGCAGACGAGCAGTGCAGGCGGCGTTGGGCAGACGGCCGACTCTGACCTGCTGAGGCGCACAGTAGGCCTGGTGCGTGGTGCCGGAACTGGTGGTACCGGACTGGAGACACGCACCTCAAGGCTAGTGCGGGGAGCAGGAACAAGGCACACTGAGTTCTCGAGGCGCACTATAGGACTGGTGCGTGGTACCGGGACTGGTGGTACCGGGCTGAGGGCACGCACCTCAGGGCGAGTGCGGGGAGAAGGATCAGTGCGTACAGGGCTCTGGAGACGCACATGAGGCTTGGTGCGTGGTGCCGGAACTGGTGGTACCGGACTGGAGACACGCACCTCAAGGCTAGTGCGGGGAGCAGGAACAGGGCACTGGACCCTGGAGACGCACATTAGGCCTAGTGCGTGGTGCCGGCACTGGTGGTACCGGGCTGGGGACACGCATCTCAGGGCTAGTGCGGGGAGCAGCAACAGGACACACAGGACTCTGGAGGCGCACAGGAGGCTTGGTGCGTGATGTAGGCACTGGTGGTAATGGGCTGGAGACACGCACCTCAAGGCTAGTGCGGGGAGCAGGAACAGTGCGGAGAGGGCTCTGGAGACGCACATTAGACCTAGTGCGTGGTGCCAGAACTGGTGGTACGGGGCTGGGGACACGCATCTCAGGATGAGTGCAAGAAGCAGGAACAGGACACACCGGGTTGTGAAGGTGTACTGGAGACCTGGTGTGCATAGCCGGCATCAAATCTTCCGGAACTTTAACACAAGTTTCAGGCTGAGTACGAGGATATGACACAGGTGGCATCGGACAGCTAACACGCTCCTCAGGGAAAATGCCATGCATACTCTGCCAAATCAACAGCTCTCTCTCTTCACTCTCCTCCAATTTCGTCAACAACTCCTCAAATGTCTCATAATCTCCCCTTCGTTCACTCTCCTCCAATCTGTCCAATAACTCCTCGACAATCTCAGACTCACCCCTCAACTTTGCCGACTGCTCCAAGTGCCCCCCCTCCCCAATAATTTTTTGGGGCTGTCTCTCGGGCTTTCTACCGTGTCGCCGTGCTGCCTCCATCTCTGCCTTGGGGCGGTGATATTCCCCTGGCTGTGCCCAGGGTCCTCTCCCGTCTAGGATTTCCTCCCATGTCCAAAAATCCTGCGATCGCTGCTCTTGCTTTTTATTCCACCGCTTGGTCCTTTGTTGGTGGGTAATTCTGTCACGATCGTCATAATAAGCGGACCATGGCACAGCGGGATATGAAGACATCTTCTTTTATTAAAGATGACGAAACACGAAACGAACACTTTTACAAAACAAAACAAAACAACAAACGACCGTGAAGCTACAAACGTAAGTGCATACACAAGCTACAAACGTTCAACATAGACAATTACCCACAAACACCTAAAGCCTTTGGCTGCCTTAAATATGGCTCCCAATCAGAGACAACAATAAACAGCTGTCTCTGATTGAGAACCAAACCAGGCAACCATAGACTTTCCTAAACACCTACACTGAACACAACCCCATACATACTAAAAACCCCTTAAACAATACACACACCCTAAACTAGACTAGACTTGGATCTGTCCAGCTACTGTGAAAAGTTTAGATGTGTTTAAAATCATCCATGATTGCCCACAGGGAGCAATTATGGTGCCTGTAAGTGTATTTAGGCATAGCCTATTTAAAACAAGTTGTGTTGTTTAGAATTTGATTCGAATTTTTCTCTCTTTATCTTATTGACAAGCAGAGCTACCGCAGTGCAGCACCGGTTACACCAGCACTGCACTGATCATTATTGGTTGTGAACATAGCTCAACATATTTCTGACACACCCCTAGCACTACTGCCAGAGCTAGATTTACCATTGCGTTAGGATTGTTAATCGATTACAAATTACATGACCCTCCTGTGGACTAAATAAAAAATACTAAACCCTCCCCTGACTGAAATTTAAAAAACATACATTTTCCTCTGGGTAACAATTATGTAAATTTCAACCACTCCCTGAATCTTTGTTCAATGTCATGATTCCTCTCATCCTGTCACGCCCTGGCCTTAGTATTCTTTGTTTTCTTTATGTTTTTTAGTTAGGTCAGGGTGTGACATGGGGAATGTATGTGTTTGTAGTGTCTAGGGGTGTTGTATGTGTATGGGGCAGAGTAGAGTAATGTTGTCTAGTTATGTCTATGGCTGCCTAGATTGGTTCTCAATCAGAGACAGCTGTCATTCATTGTCTCTGATTGGGAGCCATATTTAAGGCAGCCATAGGCAGTAGGCTTTTGTGGGGTGTTGTCTATGTTCTATGTTGCATGTGTGCACTTAGTTCTGTTTAGCTTCACGATCGTTTGTTTTGTTCATTTTGTAAGTGTTTGTTTTTTCCTTCATTAAAGAAGATGTATTTTTCACGCGCTGCGCCTTGGTCCTCTCTCTCAAGAAGACGATCGTGACACATCCCTCCCCAAATATGTAGCTGTCTTTCTATTTATTTAATTTTTAACATCGTCTATGGGCAAGCACAGATTTTTCAGGTCCCTCCTATGTACTTCACTCATTTTCAGTCACCCTTTTAGCCAATGGTGTTACATACCTTTTTTTCTTGTTGGGACAAGTGACTTCAGCTTTCGGCCAAGTAAAAATCTGTCCTGCATGTCAGAGGGACAAGCGTCTAAAGAAGTTCATGTCAAGTCCTCCCACTGGGCACGGACATAAATTCTATGTCTATTCCACTTTGGTTCAATGTAATTTCATTGGAATTACGTGGAAATAACATTGATTCAACCAGTGTGTGCTGTTTGAACCAGCAACCAGAACCTGACCTGTTATACAAGTCAAAACCTCTTAGCAGAGTCTGTAGTAGACAAAGCTCACAGGGAGGTACATTAAAATGAAGGAGTTTTATACACATCCAACTTACCCATCCAAAACCTACAGTACTGTATAGTGACTCAGTTGGCCTGTTATTGCTCTTTATATTCTGCAGTCCTCAATGAATGTATCTGTAATGCAGGAACCATTTCTGTAAATTCATTGCCTGGAAGGCCACACATTAGTGAAGCAAAGCTCATAAGTGTCCTGTGTCCCCTTACATACTTTCTGTCTCTCACACACCCTACCCCCTATCCTGTATCTCTGTGGCGGAAGTGGGGGATTGCGTGCCTACCCCGGCCTGTGTCTCCACCTGTTCCCGCCACTCACGGCTCCGGGGGTCACGTCAGGAGCACAAGGAGAGAATGGATAACTTTTTTTAATTTCCAGAGTCTGTCCGGTGCCGAACAGCCATGACCCGCCGTTTATTGGGACCAGGAGCCCTGGTTCTGTTCGCGGTCCTTGTAACCGGTAAGTCCGTTGAAGTGTAAAGTTTTATTTTTTTCTTGTGAGCATTTTGGATATATTGTTTTTGTTCAATTAGGACTATTTATTCCCAAAATAACGTTTATCCTTCAACATGTTCTATTGAAAGTAGACTATATTTTTTGTAGCCGATGCCTAATTGTAGCCTAAAAGTGAGTTATGACCATTATTAGGCCTGTGATTTACTACACACACTGGTTCAATGTCCAAGACTTCTTAAAACCTTTTACTGCAGTGGGCTAAATCAGAGTCAGTGTTTCTTGGCAGTCTTAAACAAATCTACCATGAAACAAAAGTATACACCTCTAACACAAGGTTATGGGCTTAAAAAAAGAAGACGCCTGTACCATGTCAGATTTCTAGTTGAAATGTATTACATTTTGAGTTTGCATCCCAATATTACACTTTATATACTGTATGTCACATAAGACTGAAATATAACAAAACTAACATCGAAACACTTTATTTTCATTGTTTATTTGATTTATTTATGTTTATTAATTATGAAAAGTATGAATAACATTCAACCCATGAGGCCACTAGGTCATTTGACTGCAGGAAAGGGCTACTCTCCATTGGATTGAGGCTACTATGTGGGCTATTTAATATTGCTGTTCGATGCCTATAATGAATGTATCTGTGCATTGACTCCTGTGTGTGTGTGTCAGAGTGTTTGGCCAGGAATGAGGAAGAGCGGTTGATTCAACACCTGTTCAAGGAGAAGGCTTACAACAAGGACCTCCGGCCCGTAGAAAAACAGGGCGACGCTGTCGTTGTGTACATCGCCCTCACACTCTCTAACCTCATCTCTCTGGTATGACCACTCTGTGTGTGTCGATGTGTTTGTGACTGGTATCCGTTTCTGGGTCCTCTGCCCCCCCCCCCTGTGTGTGTGTGTGTGTTATTAATAGCACAGTCTGATCCTCATGGATGTACAGTACCAGTCAAAAGTTTGGACACACCTACTCATTCAAGGTTTTTTTCTTTATTTTTTACTATTTTCTACATTGTAGAATAATAGTGAAGACATTACAACTATGAAATAACACATATGGAATCATGTAGTAACCAAAACAGTCTTAAACAAATCAAAATATATTTTCTAATAGCCACCCTTTGACTTGATGACAGCTTTGGCACACTCTTGGCATTCTCTCAACCAGCTACACCCAGAATGCTTTTCCAACAGTCTTGAAGGAGTTCCCACTTATGCTGAGCACTTGTTGGTTACTTTTCCTTCACTCGGTGGTCCAACTCATCCCAAACCATCTCAATTGGGTTGAGCTTGGGGGATTGTGGAGGCCAGGTCATCTGATGCAGCACTCCATCACTCTCCTTCTTGGTCAAATAGCCATTACACGGCCTGGAGGTGTGTTGGGTCATTGTCCCGTTGAAAAACAAATGATAGTCCCACTAAGCCCAATCCAGATGGGATGGCGTATCGCTGCAGAATGCTGTGGTAGCCATGCTAGTTCAGTATGCCTTGAATTCTAAATAAACCACAGACAGTGTCACCAGCGAAGCACCATCACACCACCTCCTCCATGCTTCACGGTGCGAACCACAAGTGCGAAGATCATCCGTTCACCTACTTTGCGTCTCACAAAGACACGGCGGTTGGAACCAAAAATCTCAAATTTGGACTCATCAGACCAAAGGAGAGATTTCCACTGGTCTAATGTCCATTGCTCGTGTTTCTTGGAGCAATCAAGTCTCTTCTTCTTTTTGGTGTCCTTTAGCAGTGGTTTCTTTGCATAAATTTGACCATGAAGGCCTGATTCACACAGTCTCCTCTGGACAGTTGATGTTGAGATGTCTGTTTTATTTTGGCTGCAATTTCTGAGGCTGGTAACTCTAATGAACTTATCCTCTGCAGCAGAGGTAACTCTGGGTCTTCCTTTCCTGTGGAGGTGTTCATGAGAGCCAGTTTCAACATAGCGCTTGATGGTTTTTGCGACTGCACTTGAAGAAACATTCAAAGTTCTTGACATTTTCTGGATTGACTAACCTTTATGTCTTAAAGTCATGATGGACTGTCGTTTCTCTTTGCCTATTTGAGCTGTTCTTGCCATAATATGGACTTGGTCTTTTACCTATTAGGGCTATCTTCTGTATACTACCCCTACCCTGTCACAACACAATTGATTGGCTCGAACGCATTGAGAAGGAAATAAATTTCACAAATTAACTTTTAGCAAGTTATTTGAAATGCATTCCAGGTGACTACCTCATGAAGCTGGTTGAGAGAATGCCAAAACTGTCATCAAGGCAAAGGGTGGCTACTTTTAGGAATCTCACAAATAAATATATTTAGATTTGTTTAACACTTTCTTGGTTACTACATGATTCCATATGTGTTATTTCATAGCTTTGATGTCTTCACTATTATTCTACAATGTAGAAAATAGTGAAAATAAAGAAAAACCCTGTGTGTGTGTCCAAACTTATGACTGGTACTGTATGTCACTAAGAGGACCATGATCCAGTCAGCCTGAACAACCTGGAGAATGTAGAAAAACAGACCCTGCCTGGTCTCTCTCTCTCTCTCTCTCTTGCTCTCGCTCCTTAGAAAGAGGTAACTGAGACTCTGCTGACCAATGTGTGGATGGAACATGTAGGTATATTCTTCTGCTTTAATTCAACCAGTTGGTCTTATCACTGTGTATCTTTATAAATATAATACATCTATAACAGTTTCCTATTCACATACACGCTCACATTATTCACTGTGTGTGTCCAGGGCTGGTATGATACCAGGCTGTCTTGGAACACCACTGAGTTTGATGATATCGATGTTCTGCGCCTCCCGCCCAGCATGGTGTGGCTGCCGGAGATCGTCCTAGAGAACAAGTAACATACACCCTCATCTTCTCTGGGTCTGTTATCCTTTTCTCCCCTGTCTTACAATGCCCAGTTCCAGACGGTTTCCTACTGTAATATATTGCTGTGGGTGTGTGTCAGTAACGATGCCCAGTTCCAGGTGGCGTACTACTGTAACGTGTTGATCTATCCGGATGGCTATGTGTACTGGCTGCCGCCGGCCATCTTCAGATCCTCCTGTGCCATCAACGTCAACTACTTCCCCTTCGACTGGCAGAACTGCACTCTCAAGTTCACGTAAGGAAGGGTCTGATCCCCCCCCCCCCACACACATACACACAAACGCAGGCACACACACACACACACACACACACACACACACACACACACACACACACACACACACACACACACACACACACACACACACACACACACACACACACACACACACACACACACACACGTAAAACTCTGTTTCCCATGATGCAGCTCCCTGACCTACAATGCTAAGGAGATCACCATGCAGCTGAAAGAGGAGCTGGAAAATGACAAGTCCTACAAGGTGGAGTGGATCATCATAGACCCTGCAGGGTTCACAGGTACACACACACACACACACACACACACACTGCTGAATCATCTATAAACAAGCCCATAGAAATGCCAGTATATAAACCTCTCCTTCACTACTCGCTCACTCTCATCCCTCCCTCCCCCTATAGAGAATGGAGAGTGGGAGATCATTCATAAACCGGCCCGTAGGAACACCTATAAGAATATCCCTATAGAGAGCAACAAGCACCAGGACATCACCTTCTATCTCATCATCAAACGCAAACCTCTGTTCTATATCATCAACATCATAATCCCCTCTGTCCTCATCTCCTTCATGGCTACACTGGTCTACTACCTACCAGCTGACAGTAAGTATACCCTTAACCTCTTATCCCTTACCTCTACCATGAACCCTGACCTTACTACCTAACTACCACACTACGTCCACAGTGATTACTGTGTGTGTGTGTCTAGGTGGGGAGAAGATGACTCTGTCTATCTCGGTGCTGCTGGCTCAGTCTGTGTTCCTGCTGCTGATCTCACAGAGACTGCCGGAGACCTCCATGGCTATACCACTTATTGTCAAGTAGGACACACACACCCTTTTGTATGTGTTTGTGTTTCATAGACACACTGTTTGTGTGTTTGTGTTGCAGACTGTCAGGTACCAGTTGTTTGATTTTGAGAAGAATCCCCATGATGATCATGGTGTTTGTGTGTGTGTCTTTTGTCTGTGTGTGCGTGCATGCGTGTAGGTATCTGATGTTCATCATGGTTCTGGTTACGGTGGTGGTGTTGCACTGTGTGGTGGTCCTCAACCTGCACTTCAGGAGCCCCAGTACACACATCATGACAGAGTGGACTAGAGAGGTACACACAGACTACACAAGGAGTAGAGCAGGCCTAATCGTTACTCCATGAAGGCCTGCAACTGCAATTTAAACTAAAATGTGACATGGTTTTGTGTGTCTGTGTGTGTGTCTCTGTGTGTCTCTCTGTGTTTTTGTCTGTGTGTGTCTGTGTCCTCTCCTCCACTAGTTCTTCCTGGAGAGGTTGCCCCGCCTGCTGCGGATGTCCCGCCCTGCAGAGTCAGAGTCTAGCTGGGAGGGGGCGTTGCCAAGGCGATCTAGCTCCGTTGGTTACATTGCTAAGGCGGAGGAGTACTACAGTGTGAAGTCACGCAGCGAGCTGATGTTTGAGAAACAGTCTGAGAGACATGGGCTGGCCACACGGGCTACACCTGCGGCAGGTACACAGAGCAGACACACATATATAGGCACAGAGAACAGACACATGAACATGCACAATCTTCTATAGTGAATGATATGTACAGGAAGGTATATGATTCCTTACTTTGTGTGCGTGTAGCTGTGAAGCCCCAGTCAGATGGAGAGGTGACAGAGCAGCTGTACTCTGAGATGAAGCCTGGTGTGGATGGAGCCAACTACATTGTCAAACACATGCATGACAAGAATGACTACAATGAGGTAAGAGAGGAGGAAGGGGGAGATGGAGAGAAAGAGGGGGAGGGGCAGGGGGAAAGGAGGAGGGAGGCACAGAACATTAGATAAAATACAATACATTATCCTATTCATGTTAAACTCCCCAGTGGGACTTGGGTCTGTAACAAAGGCTTCAGTCACTAGTGTGTTAGTGTGTCATTACGGCTCAACAAAGGTGATCATGACATACATGAATGCACTGCTTGCTGACCCCCCCTCCTCTCGCCTTCTCTCTGCTCGCCCCGTAGGAGAAGGATAACTGGAGTGGTATAGCTCGTACGGTGGACCGTCTGTGTCTGTTTCTGGTCACCCCAGTCATGACAGCAGGCACCGTCGTCATCTTCCTCATGGGTATCTACAACCACCCTCCGCCCCTGCCCTTCGAGGGAGACCCCTACAACTACCTGGAGGAGAACAAACGCTTTGTCTGATACACACCAACGCTTACACACTTTCGCACAACGTGAAGCACGGTTCTGCTGTTTGTTCACCTTCACCTTCACTAACACATCCGCAACCGCCCAAATATAAAATCTGAGGCCTGCCCCCGACCCTAACCCACAAATATAGAAAATGCATTGTGGGCCTACAGTCAGATGGCAGAACTATTTTTGGACAGGCCTTTTTATATAGGCCTATGTTTCTGCTTGTCATTTCCAACATTTTGGTAGGTTATTTGTTAGTCAACTTGCTTGTAATTAGATAGGCCTATATGTAGCTTCTCTATTGTCATTACTAGTTGACCTAGAAGACTAAGTAAACCCTTTACCAAAATGTAATAAATCCATAGAATGAATGTTTCAATCTACTTGACATCGGTAAAGTTTGTTTTCTCTTTCATCTCTGCTTCTTTCGCAGCAAAGACATGTAGGGCCCGGGGAGAAAATTCTATAACAACATAAAAAAACTGGAAAGATTTTTTGTGAAAATTTCCTAATGACATCAGTTTGACTGTTTCATTTTTTTTTTTTTATCTATTAAAAAGACCCAACATGTTTTTGATAAGATTTCAGTTCGGCTTGGATGCATATAGCATAGATACGTGTGCGTTTTTAATAAATATTTACACTGTTGTGTGTTTAAAAAGCAATTTGCCTATTGTATCTGTGTTCAGTGTGGTATTTATCATGTGAAGGAGAGGTTGTAAAAAGACAGGTGAAAGACAGGTCTCAAAGATGGCGCCGACAGATATGGCAGCTCTGCTTCTAGCTCCTAAGCAACTTTGCGGTATTTCGTTTTTTGTGTGTTATTTCTTACATTATTAGCCAATATTTTTTTTACATACAGACAGAAATAATTTTAGGATATCAGAGCGGCAGTAACTTACCAGCATTACGACAAGGAATACGACTTTCCCGAATTGGATCCTTTGTTTATACCACCAGAGCAATTGAACTTATTCCAGAGGCTGCTCCAAAATACCACCGGCGGAGAAGAGGTATTCAGAGTGGACTTATAGTCCAAATCACATCATGGTGTGATTGTGATAACACAGACATTTTTCAAAATACCTACAAGTGTGGGCACATCTGTCACAAAAACAGGAAACAGGAGAACTTATACATTGGCTAAAATAATTACAAGGACTTTTCAAGTACCAAATTGAGGAAAAGTCTGATTTTCAAGGTAGGCCTATTGCAGTACTTGAATTTCTGAGCTCCAAATTCAAGTTTAAGTAAACTACTTCAAGACCTTGAAATTGTTTAAAATTGCAGGTGTAACATGGAAACCAAAATGTACTAGTCATGTTATTTCATTACCAGATCATAGTGTGAAGTCCACTAGGCCATGTCATATGTTGACATTATATCCAAAATAATTAAGAGGAATAATAGTAGCGCAAATCATTTGAATCACAACTAGCCAACTACAGTAAATTAACATTGTTAGAAAACTCATATTTCCTCTCACCATAACTTCCTCTCATCTGTCACCTCTTGGTTTCACAGTGATTAAACCAATACCAACCCCTCAAGTAAAAAGGTTTGGGTCCTCAGGGTCTTCAATAAAAATGGGTTTACTTAAGCCAACCCTTTTTTCTTCCTATGTAAGAATGCTGTTCATCGACTACAGCTCAGCATTTAACACCATAGTACCCTCCAAACTCATTAAGCTCGAGACCCTGGGTCTCGAGCCCGTCCTGTGCAACTGGGTCCTGGACTTTCTGACGGGCCGCCCCCAGGTGGTGAGGGTAGGAAACAACATCTCCACCCCGCTGATCTTTAACACTGGGGCCACACAAGGGTGCGTTCTCAGCCCTCTCCTGTACTCCCTGTTCACCCATGACTACGTGGCCATGCACGCCTATAACTCAATCATCAAGTTTGCAGACGACACTACAGTGGTAGGCTTGATTATCAGCAACAACGAGACAGCCTACAGGGAGGAGGTGAGGGCACTCGGAGTGTGGTGTCAGGAAAACAACCTCACAACCTCAACAAATCAAAGGAGATGATCGTGGACTTCAGGAAACAGCAGAGGGAGCATCCCCCCTATCCACATCGACGGGACAGTAGTAGAAAAGGTGGAAAGTTTTAAGTTCCTCGGCGTACACATCACAGACAAACTGAAATGGTCCACCCACACAGACAGCGTGGTGAAGAATGCGCCTCTTCAACCTCAGGAGGCTGAAGAAATTTGACTTGTCACCAAAAACACTCACAAACTTTTACAGATGCACAATCGAAAGCATCCTGTTGGGCTGCATCACCACCTGGTACGGCAACTGCTCCGCCCACAACCGCAAGGCTCTCCAGAGGGTAGTGAGGTCTGCACAACGCATCATCGTGGGCAAACTACCTGCCCTCCAAGACAACTACAGCACCCGATGTCACAGGAAGGCCAAAAAGATCATCAAGGACAACAACCACCCGAGCCACTGCCTGTTCACCCCGCTATCATCCAGAAGGCGAGGTCAGTACAGGTGCATCAAAGCTGGGACCGAGAGACTGAAAAACAGCTTCTATCTCAAGGCCATCAGACTGTTAAACAGCCATCACTAACATTGAGTGGCTGCTGCCAACATACTGATTCAAATCTCTAGCCACTTTAATAATTACAAATTGGATGTAATAAATGTCACTTTAAACAATGCCACTTTATATAATGTTTACATACCCTACATTACTCATCTCATATGTATATACTGTACTCTATACCATCTACTGCATCTTGCCTATGCCGTTCGTCCATCGCTCATCCCTATATTTATATGTACATATTCTTATTCATTCCTTTACACTTGTGTGTATAAGGTAGTTGTTGTGAAATTGTTAGATTACTTGTTAGATATTACTGCATGGTCGGAACTAGAAGCATAAGCATTTCACTACACTCGCATTAACATCTGCTAACCATGTGTGTGTGACCAATAACATTTGATTTGATTTGATTTACGTTAAGTCTGTGCGGAGTTGACACAGAAAAAAGTGAAATAGGCAATCTTATGCATTTCATAGTAATACCCTCCTGGATGAACTAGTCTCCGCAAAGCACATGTTAGTGGCTGTCGGTGCCGTTTAAGATGAGCCGTTTTATTATGAGCATGGCCTTATTTCTATTACAGCATATTGGATGACCCCCCTGTCCGGGGGTATCTTCGGATGGGGCCACAGTGTCTCCTGACCGCTCCTGTCTCAGCCTCCAGTATTTATGCTGCAGTAGTTTGTGTCGGGGGGCTAGGGTCAGTTGGTTATACCTGGAGTACTTCTCCTGTCTTATCCAGTGTCCTGTGTGAATTTAAGTATGCTTTCTCTAATTCTCTCGTTCTCTCTTTCTTTCTCTCTCTCTGAGAACCTGAGCCCTAGGACCATACATCAGGACTACCGGGCATGACGACTCCCTGCTGTCCCCAGTCCACCTGGCCTTGCTGCTATTCCAGTTTCAACTGTTCTGCCTGCGGTTACGGAACCCCTACCTGTCCCAGACCTGCTGTTTTCAACTCTTAATGATCGGCTATGAAAAGCCAACAGATTTATTCCTGATTATTATTTGACCATGCTTGTCATTTATGAACATTTTGAAAATCTTGGCTCTCTCTAATTTTCTCCTTCTCTCTTTCTTTCTCTCGGAGGACCTGAGCCCTGGGACCATACGTCGGGACTGCCGGGCGTGGTGGCTCCTTAATGTCCCCAGTCCGCCTGGCCTTGCTGCTGTTCTGCCTGCGGTTATGGAACCGCCACCTGTCCCAGACCTGTTGTTTTTCAACTCTTAATGATCGGCTATGAAAAGCCAACTGAATATTATTCATGATTATTATTTGACCATGCTTGTCACTTATGAACATTTTTGAACATCTTGGCATAGTTCTGTTATAATCTCCACCCGGCACAGCCAGAAGAGGACTGGCCACCCCTCATAGCCTGGTTCCTCTCTAGGTTTCTTCCTAGGTTTTGGCCTTTCTAGGGAGTTTTTCCTAGCCACCGTGCTTCTACACCTGCATTCTAGCTGTTTGGGGTTTTAGGCTGGGTCTCTGTACAGCACTTCGAGATATTGAGGTACGAAGGGCTATATAAAATAAACTTGATTGATTGATTGATGACTGTCATTCATATTTCATTCACCCAGCTCAATGTAACATTGATAGGTTTAGGCTACTACATGATACTAGAATT
The DNA here is from genome assembly GCF_029448725.1 of Salvelinus fontinalis. Lineage (NCBI taxonomy): Eukaryota > Metazoa > Chordata > Actinopteri > Salmoniformes > Salmonidae > Salvelinus > Salvelinus fontinalis. The sequence continues at coordinate 33,684,868 of NC_074689.1, forward strand.
TTCCCTATACCCATCATGAATGAATGAATTTTTACAACGTAGGTGCACCGGTAGAGAGAAATTTTAGTAGTCAAGGTGACAGACAGTGACACATTCAATAAATACACCCCTGATCACACACAAGCACAGTTCACTTGCAAAGCAGCCACATAAAAACAGCATGATCCCTTTGATTGTTGGATAATTCCTTATCATATCTATGCGCCCTCCTTCTCTCACCTTTTCCCTTCGCTAGTGGACTTCAGTGTACAACACATCTGCTGTCTGTGACCAGGTAAAAAAAATCTTTCCAAGCCAAACTTTAATATCATATAACAGCCTACATCATTGTCACCATATTAGCTAACGTCAAGGCAAAATAGCTACTAGAACTTATGCGTTAGTAAACCCGCTACAATCATGTAGTACAGTGTACAGTTAGCAAGCAGTTTAGTAGTTACACCAGTGGGCCCAGTGGCCAGATAGGTCGGTCCTTTCCTGTTTCAGCATGACAATGGCCCTGTGCACAAAGCGAGGTCTATACAGAAATGGTTTGCCGAGATCGGTTTGGAAGAACTTGACTTGCCTGCACAGAGCCAGATTGGTATTGTCCGGCTGAGTTTGGACCCAACTGTCTTGCCGGATCTACCTATCTGGCCTGTCAGACCTACCTGGCCGACCAGACCGGCTCGATTAATTAGGTCCGGCCGGCCAGATAGGTAGGTCCAGCCGGACCTAATTAATGCTAGATCCAGCCTGCCTGGCCAGATAGGTAGGTCCAGCCGGACCTAATTAATGCTAGATCCAGCCTGCCTGGCCAGATAGGTCTTGTTCAGATATGTCTTGTCCGGCTGGCCAGATTGGTCTTGCCCGGCTGGACAGATAGGTAGTTCCGGCCTAGCTATGTGGCAGCCGGACAAGGTAGGTCTGGTAGGTCTGGCTGGCCTACCTATCTGGCCGGCCAGATAGGTAGTTCCGGCCTGCCACATAGCTAGGCTGGAACTACCTATCTGGCAGGCCAGCCAGACCTACCTCTCTGGCCAGCCGGCCGACACGACCAGCTAGGTGCTGCCAGCCCGCCCTCCAGGTTTGTTTTCATATTTCAACCTGCGTGTTCTGATCCATGTTCTATTTTAGCGCCTGGCTACACAGACGCTCATTGACTAGCGCGAGCAGTTTGGATGAAATTATTTAAATAACATGTATGTGTACATTTATTTTGCAACGCTCGTGGGCTCAACGTGGGCAATGTGGTCAGTATGTTATCCTGATGGCTGGGCCGGCGTCTGTGTGGGCCTATTCATAAAGATTTACCTTTTATTGTGGCATAAACATTACCAGTCATGATGTTTTCATCTGATTATCAAACAATCACTTCAACGGGCTCCTTTAGTAGGCTACCTGGTGTAACGACCTGGGTGTCGAGGGGTGTGAAATCAGACTAGGAACAGCAGAGCTTCAATACGGTGATTCTTTAATGCCCAACCGGCAAACAAAATGTCCAACACGGACTTACTGGGTGTCATAAACACCTGTCCACAAACACGGGAGACAAACCCAGTACAATACAATAAACCACTCCCGAAATCCAAAGCTACAGAATCACCCACCAAACCCGGATCAAGCAGCGGGTTAACGGGCAGCAGCGACAGCAGCAGTGGGTCAAGGAGGAATGGACATGGGAAGAGATTCTGGACGGAGAAGGACCCTGGGCAGAGCCAGAGGAGTGTCGCCGCCCCAAAGCGGAGCTGGAGGCATCTAAAGCGGAGAGGCAGCATTATGAGGCGCTAGCAAGGCAGAGCGGCTGGAAGCCCGAGAGGCTCACCCAAAAATGTATTGGGGGGGGGGGGCTAAAGGGTAGTGTGGCGAAGTCAGGTAGGAGACCTGCACCAACTTACCGGGCTTGCCGTGAAGAGCGAGAGTACGGGCAGACACCGTGTTACGCAGTAGAGAGCATGGTGTCTCCTGTACGTGTTCATAGCCCGGTGCGGGTTATTCCACCTCCCCGCACTAGCCGGGCTAGAGTGAGCATTGAGCCAAGTGCCATGAAGCCGGCTCAACATATCTGGCCTCCAGTACGTCTCCTCGGGCCGGTGTACATGGCACCAGCCTTACGCATGGTGTCCCTGGTTCGCCAACACAGCCCAGTGCGGGTTATTCCACCTCCCCGCACTGGACGGGCTACGGGGAGCATGCAACCAGGTAAGGTTGGGCAGGCTCAGTGCTCAAGGGAGCCAGTACGCCTGCACGGTCCGGTATATCCGGCGCCACCTTCCCGCCCCAGCTCAGTACCACCAGTGCCTACACTACGCACCAGGCTTCCAGTGCGTCTCCAGAGCCCTGTTCCTCCTCCACGCACTCTCCCTGGGGTGCGAGTCTCCAGCCCAGTACCTCCAGTTCCGGCATTACGCACCAAGCCTCCTGTGCGTCTCCAGAGCCCTGTACGCACTGTTCCTTCTCCCCGCACTCGCCCTGAGGTGCGTGCCCTCAGCCCGGTACCTCCAGTTCCGGTACCACGCACCAGGCCTATAGTGCGCATCGAGAGTCCAGTGTGCCCTGTTCCTGCTCCCCGCACTAGCCTTGAGGTGCGTGTCTCCAGTCCGGTACCACCAGTTCCGGCACCACGCACCAGGCCTACTGTGCGCCTCAGCAGGTCAGAGTTGGCTGTCTGCCCAACGCCGCCTGCACTGCTCGTATGCCCAGCACCGTCTAAGCCATCTGTCTGCCCAGCGCCGTCTGAGCCATCTGTCTGCCCAGCGCCGTCTGAGCCATCTGTCTGCCCAGCGCCGTCTGAGCCATCTGTCTGCCCAGCGCCGTCTGAGCCATCCGTCTGCCCAGCGCCGTCTGAGCCATCCGTCTGCCCAGCGCCGTCTGAGCCATCCGTCTGCCCAGCGCCGTCTGAGCCATTCGTCTGCCCAGCGCCGTCTGAGCCATCCGTCTGCCCAGCGCCGTCTGAGCCATCCGTCTGCCCAGCACCTTCTGAGCCATCCGTCTGCCCAGCGCCTTCTGAGCCATCCGTCTGCCACGAGCCATTAGAGCCGCCCGTCTGTCCCGAGCCATTAGAGCCGTCCGTCAGTCAGGAGCCGCTAGAGCCGTCCGTCAGTCAGGAGCCGCCAGAGCCGCCAGCCAGTCAGGAGCCGCCAGAGCCACCAGCCAGTCAGGAGCTGCCAGAGCCGCCAGCCAGTCAGGAGCTGCCAGAGCCGCCAGCCAGTCAGGAGCTGCCAGAGCCGCCAGCCAGTCAGGAGCTGCCAGAGCCGCCAGCCAGTCAGGAGCTGCCAGAGCTGCCCTCCAGTCATGAGCTGCCCTCCAGTCATGAGCTGCCACTCAGTCCGGAGCTGCCACAGTCCGGAGCTGCCACTCAGTCCGGAGCTGCCACCCAGTCCGGAGCTGCCACCCAGTCCGGAGCTGCCACCCAGTCCGGAGCTGCCACCCAGTCCGGAGCTGCCACCCAGTCCGGAGCTGCCACCCAGTCCGGAGCTGCCACTCAGTCCGGAGCTGCCATTAGTACAGAGTTGTCCCTCTGTCCTAAGCTACCTCTCTGTCCTGATCTACCTCTCTGTCCTGAGCTACCTCTCTGTCCTGAGCTACCTCTCTGTCCTTAGCTACCTCTCTGGCCTGAGCTACCTCTCGTTCCTGAGTTGTCTCCTCTATGTAGGAGGGGCCTTAGTGAAGGTTCCTGGACCATGGTCGGGGGCGAGGGTCGCCACTCAAAGGACGCTAAGGAGGGGGACAAAGACAGTGGTGGAGTGGTGTCCTCGTCCACCGCCGGAGCTGCCACCGTGGACAGATGCCCACCCAGACCCTCCCCTTGAGTTTTAGGGGTGCGCCCGGAGTTCGCACCTTGAGGGGGGGGGTTCTGTCACGTTCCTGACCTGTTTTCTGTTGTTTGGTATGTGTTTAATTGGTCAGGGCGTGAGTTGGGGTGGGTAGTCTATGTATTGTGTTTTCTATGTTGGATTAATGGGTTGCCTGGTATGGCTCTCAATTAGAGGCAGGTGTTTGACGTTTCCTCTGATTGAGAGCCATATTAAGGTAGGTTGTTCTCACTGTTTGTTTGTGGGTGATTGTTCCTGTGTCAGTGTATTCCACATGGGACTGTTTCGTTTGTTCGTTCGTTTTAGGTAGTCTGTTCATGCGTTCTTCGTCTATATGTAAGTTCGTTTGTTTCAGGTCTGTTGCCTTCGTTTATTGTTTTGTAGTTTGTTCTCGTGTTTTCGTGTTTCGTCTGTCATTTAAATAAATTCAGTATGTATTCATCACCCGCTGCGCCTTGGTCCGTTCATGCACCACAAGACAAACGTTACACCTGGGCACGTTCATCCACTTGCAGCATATTTCCAGCCTTCAAACAGTGGTGAATGGAAAGAGATACCTGTTACACAAAACACCAACAACTGTAAAGACATTTGGTGATTGTCATTAGGCCAGAATGAATGCCTCCCCTGCTGTGTGCGTGCCTCGGCCACTCCTCTCTACCTAGGAAAAATGTCAGTGTTCCCCTCAAACCACATTGCATTTTGGAGCGTATAGCGTCTTATTCTGGTGACATGATCATCAATGCTTGGCTGCTTTTTGACAAATAATAATAGTTATAATAATAGCAATCTCATCACGTAGGCCGTATGTGTGCTCTAGCCAACAGCGTGTAGATAGATACCTGTGCGCTGTTGGCTAGAGCACACATGCCAACACCAGACTGGGCACACTCGCTATATAACACACATCAGTAGAGTAAAAAATGTGATAGAAATCCATTGAACTTTTAACCCATTTTACTACAAAAGGGATTTTTATGTGTACTACATCATCAAGTACAGCGTTTTATCTGCAACAAGTAAATTTGATGGAAACATCTCTGGTGGGAAAATGCGCATACAGTTTTTATGCGTATTTATGAATATTCGCATGAAAATCTGTCGCCAATTGGATGGAAAACTAGCTTGTGTTTTCTTGTCTCGGCTTTAGGCCTATATATCATGGTGGCAAGGTATATGAACTAACATTATAGAGCAAACAACGCAACTATCGCAATACAGGTTGTAATACCCCTTTTTTTCTGGCTTGGCTTCCCTAGTGATTTTACCCACAAAAAGTCAATTTTTTGGGGAAGCCTGGCTTCCCTTAGCGTTCATGAATACACGCAACTGCAGCAAAGGCATGTACTACAGCATATTGGTTAATAAGGACATTCCTGCTATGGAAGAGTGGGCTTGTAGAGTGAAATAAATGTATTTTATTATAAATATCACCAATAAAATTAAACCGCTTACAGATGTATGTGAAAAAAATGGGAACCGTTCCTAGTAAAAAATATTGTGTAGACATACTGTAAGATTCATTAGTCTCGAAGCAACCTATACATATGATACATTTGATGACTGTGTATTTCTTTTTTGAAATTATTTTATTTCCTTTTGTTGCTTAATTGTATAGTTATCTGGTTTGTTGTATACTGGTTTGTTGACTGCACATAGCACAGACACATAGTACTGACATTCATTCTGCAGTGGTTGGGAATGGGTCGGGGAGCTGGACAATCATAATGAAGATGCTGATAATGATTTTTCCACTACCTCTATGATGAATTACTGAACTATAAACCTATGCTTGAAACCGAATACAAATATAAGTACAAGAAATAGGTATTTTAATAGCCTTAATTTTTATTGATCTATATTAAACGCTTGTGTTTTACTTTCTAGATGTATTTATTATCTGTGGATGTTTACAGGATGTTTTTACAGGATTTTATTATATTGGAGTGAAAAGATGTAGTCTTCTAAATGACAAATGTGATGTGAATAATATACCCTAGATGACAGATAATAGGCGCTGTTTTGAAATATTATATTACAAACACCTTAATGCATAGTATTAAATTATTTTTATGTGAACTGAACATAAAAATATATTTAAACATTTTCCTAAAGTATACTTTTTTGAGAATACTAACAAAGACAGAGTTAAATATCATGTAAGTGTGTCCTTGAAACAATCAATTGACCACTGCACCAGCCTACAGAGCCCACAGGGCAAGGTGAATGCAGTCTTTTCCTGATCTCTTGGGTCCATAGCAACCTGCCAGTAACCAGTAGCCACTGGTGTTGTCTTGAGTCTAATCTAATACCCTTTGTCCTGCTTGAGACTGGTCAGTGAAACCTGAATTCTGGGAGGGGGCTTGCATCCTTATGGGCCATGTGTACTAAATTTGGCGTAAAATGAAGGTTCTGCTCGACAATAATCTGAGATCAGTTTTGTATCTCCTTCATGGTTTAGATTAGACTTTAGGTAAGGAAACCAGTCCTGACCCTAGATCTGTGTCTAATAGGAACTCCAACCCAAAGATGTCTCTGGTCAAAGACAATTGAACATCACCCTCTAGTGGCCCCATCTTTCTCATCATGACAGTACCACACACAAAACACTGGATTTGCCTTTAGTATCTGTATTCAAACACGTCACAGGATTTGCCTACGGTATCTTTATTCAAACACACCACAGGATTTGCCTACGGTATCTGTATTCAAACACACCACAGGATTTGCCTATGGTATCTTTATTCAACCACACCACAGGATTTGCCTACGGTATCTGTATTCAAACACACCACAGGATTTGCCTATGGTATCTGTATTCAACCACACCACAGGATTTGCCTACGGTATCTGTATTCAAACACACCACAGGATTTGCCTATGGTATCTGTATTCAACCACACCACAGGATTTGCCTATGGTATCTGTATTCAAACACACCACAGGATTTGCCTATGGTATCTTTATTCAAACACACCACAGGATTTGCCTACGGTATCTGTATTCAAACACACAAGTGCGTCAGTTGTAAATATTTATTAAAAACAAACGTTTAGATGTAAATGTCAGAAATCGGTAGTTAGTCCAAATTACCAATAGACTGAACATCACACATATCAAAGCCAGGCCATCCACCCAGAGTGACCGATCTTCATAGGAAAAACAAGTGTTTTTGATTGGCTGTAACATGACCTTTATACAGTAGGATTAGGTGTGTGTGTATGTGTGTTCTCACAATTGTAAGTTGAATCAGTGTGGTGGAGACTGCATTATTCTAATTAATGTGAAAATGTTTGTGACGTTCGGAAAAGGAGCATGGTAAAGGAACAAGTTATACTGAGTGAGTGCACAGTCTGAATGGTCACATTCTCTTCATAGCCAAGGAACTTAGCACAGCTATTTAGTATCCAATACAAGTAAATACAGCTTGGGTTTCCTGGAATAGGTGGTGCTGTGAGTAGGGGTGTCACGCCCTGGCCTTAGTATTCTTTGTTTTCTTTATTATTTTAGTTAGGTCAGGGTGTGACATGGGGAATGTTTGTGTTTTGTCTCGTTTTTGGTGGTTATATGGAAAAGGGGGTGTTGGGTTTAGTTTATGGGTTTGTGTTGAGTGAATGTTTCTAGGTATGTCTATGGTTGAGTGAATGTTCTAGGTATGTCTATGGTTGCCTGAGTGGTTCCCAATTAGAGACAGATGTCTTTCATTTGTCTCTGATTGGCAGCCATATTTTAGGCGGCCATAGGCATCATGTTTTTGTCGGGTCATTGTCTAGGTCTGTGTCTGTGTCTAGGTTGCATGTTTGCATTTCGTTCGGTTCTAGCTTCACGGTCGTCTATTTGTTGTTTTGCTTCGTTCGTTTTCTCCTAAATAAAGAGAAGATGTCTTTTTTACATGCTGCGCCTTGGTCCTCTCTCTCTCCCATGGTCAATCGTGACAGAATGACCCGACCATTCAGGACCAAGCAGCGTGAAAGGAGGGAGCCAGAGCCCGTTGTGCAGATACTGGAGGTGAGCAATGGGAAGGATATAGAGACTGTTAAGGATTTATTGAGTTTGGAGGAGAGTGAAAAGAGGGAGCTGCTGTGTTGGTGCGTGAGGCACGACATCCACCCGACAGAGCGTGTGCGGGATGTGATGTTACCTGAGTCAGCTCTTCATGCTCGTCCTGAGTTGCGTGCTAACCGTCTGGGAATGACAGTTCCACGAACCAGGCCTCCTGTGTGCATTCCTAGTCCTACACCTCCTGTAACACCTTCCCGTCCCAGCCCGGTACCACCAGTTCCGGCACCACGCCCCAGGATTCCAGGGTGTCTCCAGAGCCCTGTTCGCATTGTTGCTTCTCCCCGCACTCGCCCTGAGATGCGTGCCCTCATCCCGGTACCACCTGTGCCGGTACCACGCACTAAGCCTATAGTGCGCTTTGAGAGCCCAGTGTGTCCTGTTGCTGCTCTACGCACTAGCCCTGAGATGTGTGTCCCCAGCCCGGTACCACCAGTTCCGGCACCACGCACGAGGCCTAATGTGCGTATCCAGGGTCCAGTATGCCCTGTTCCTTCTCCCCGCACTAGCCTTCAGGTGCATGTTCCCAGCCCGGTACCACCAGTTCCGGCACCATGCACCAGGCCTATAGTGCGCCTCAGCCGGCCAGAGCTGTCCGTCTGTCCAGTGCCATCTGAGTCATCCGTCTATCCAGTGCCATGTGAGTCATCTGTCTATCCAGTGCCATGTGAGTCATCCGTCTACCCAGTGCCATGTGAGTCATCCGTCTACCCAGTGCCATGTGAGTCATCCGTCTACCCAGTGCCATGTGAGTCATCCGTCTACCCAGTGCCATGTGAGTCATCCGTCTACCCAGTGCCATGTGAGTCATCCGTCTACCCAGTGCCATGTGAGTCATCCGTCTACCCAGTGCCATGTGAGTCATCCGTCTACCCAGTGCCATGTGAGTCATCCGTCTACCCAGTGCCATGTGAGCCATCCGTCTACCCAGCTCCATCTGAGCCATCCGTCTACCCGGCGCCATCTGAGCTATCTGTCTGCCCAGCGCTTTCTGAGCCATCTGTCTGTCCCGAGCCATTAGAGCCGTCCATCAGTCAGGAGCTGCCAGAGCCGCCAGCCAGTCAGGAGCTGCCAGAGCCGCCAGCCAGTCAGGAGCTGCCAGAGCTGCCCTACAGTCATGAGCTGCCCTACAGTCATGAGCTGCCCTACAGTCATGAGCTGCCCTACAGTCATGAGCTGCCCTACAGTCATGAGCTGCCCTACAGTCATGAGCTGCCCTACAGTCATGAGCTGCCACCCAGTCATGAGCTGCCACCCAGTCATGAGCTGCCACCCAGTCCGGACCTGCCGGAGTCCCTCAGCCCGGACCTGCCGGAGTCCCTCAGCCCGGACCTGCCGGAGTCCCTCAGCCCGGACCTGCCGGAGTCCCTACGCCCGGACCTGCCGGAGTCCCTACGCCCGGACCTGCCGGAGTCCCTACGCCCGGACCTGCCGGAGTCCCTACGCCCGGACCTGCCGGAGTCCCTACGCCAGGACCTGCCGGAGTCCCTACGCCCGGACCTGCCGGAGTCCCTACGCCCGGACCTGCCGGAGTCCCTACGCCCGGACCTGCCGGAGTCCCTACGCCCGGACCTGCCGGAGTCCCTACGCCCGGACCTGCCGGAGTCCCTACGCCCGGACCTGCCGGAGTCCCTACGCCCGGACCTGCCGGAGTCCCTACGCCCGGACCTGCCGGAGTCCCTACGCCCGGACCTGCCGGAGTCCCTACGCCCAGGACCTGCCGGAGTTCCTCAGCCAGGACCTGCCGGAGTTCCTCAGCCAGGACCTGCCGGAGTTCCTCAGCCAGGACCTGCCGGAGTTCCTCAGCCAGGACCTGCCGGAGTCCCTCAGCCAGGACCAGCCGGAGTCGCCCGCCAGCCTGGACCAGCCGGAGTCGCCCGCCAGCCAGGACCAGCCGGAGTCGCCCGCCAGCCAGGACCAGCCAGAGTCGCCCGCCAGCCAGGACCAGCCAGAGTCGCCCGCCAGCCAGGACCAGCCAGAGTCGCCCGCCAGCCAGGACCAGCCAGAGTCGCCCGCCAGCCAGGACCAGCCAGAGTCGCCCGCCAGCCAGGACCAGCCAGAGTCGCCCGCCAGCCAGGACCAGCCAGAGTCGCCCGCCAGCCAGGACCAGCCAGAGTCGCCCGCCAGCCAGGACCAGCCAGAGTCGCCCGCCAGCCAGGACCAGCCAGAGTCGCCCGCCAGCCAGGACCAGCCAGAGTCGCCCGCCAGCCAGGACCAGCCAGAGTCGCCCGCCAGCCAGGACCAGCCAGAGTCGCCCGCCAGCCTGGACCAGCCAGAGTCGCCCGCCAGCCTGGACCAGCCAGAGTCGCCCGCCAGCCAGGACCAGCCAGAGTCGCCCGCCAGCCAGGACCAGCCAGAGTCGCCCGCCAGCCAGGACCAGCCAGAGTCGCCCGCCAGCCAGGACCAGCCAGAGTCGCCCGCCAGCCAGGACCAGCCAGAGTCGCCCGCCAGCCAGGACCAGCCAGAGTCGCCCGCCAGCCAGGACCAGCCAGAGTCGCCCGCCAGCCAGGACCAGCCAGAGTCGCCCGCCAGCCAGGACCAGCCAGAGTCGCCCGCCAGCCAGGACCAGCCAGAGTCGCCCGCCAGCCAGGACCAGCCAGAGTCGCCCGCCAGCCAGGACCAGCCAGAGTCGCCCGCCAGCCAGGACCAGCCAGAGTCGCCCGCCAGCCAGGACCAGCCAGAGTCGCCCGCCAGCCAGGACCAGCCAGAGTCGCCCGCCAGCCAGGACCAGCCAGAGTCGCCCGCCAGCCAGGACCAGCCAGAGTCGCCCGCCAGCCATGAGCAGCCAGAGCCTTCCGCCAGCCAGGACCAGCCAGAGCCTTCCGCCAGCCATGAGCAGCCAGAGCCTTCCGCCAGCCATGAGCAGCCAGAGCCTTCCGCCAGCCATGAGCAGCCAGAGCCTTCCGCCAGCCATGAGCAGCCAGAGCCTTCCGCCAGCCATGAGCAGCCAGAGCCTTCCGCCAGCCATGAGCAGCCAGAGCCTTCCGCCAGCCATGAGCAGCCAGAGCCTTCCGCCAGCCAAGAGCAGCCAGAGCCTTCCGCCAGCCATGAGCAGCCAGAGCCTTCCGCCAGCCATGAGCAGCCAGAGCCTTCCGCCAGCCATGAGCAGCCAGAGCCTTCCGCCAGCCATGAGCAGCCAGAGCCTTCCGCCAGCCATGAGCAGCCAGAGCCTTCCGCCAGCCATGAGCAGCCAGAGCCTTCCGCCAGCCATGAGCAGCCAGAGCCTTCCGCCAGCCATGAGCAGCCAGAGCCTTCCGCCAGCCATGAGCAGCCAGAGCCTTCCGCCAGCCATGAGCAGCCAGAGCCTTCCGCCAGCCCGGATCAGCCAGAGCCTTCCGCCAGCCCGGATCAGCCAGAGCCTTCCGCCAGCCCGGATCAGCCGGATCCGTCAGCCAACCATGAGTCATCCAGCCAGGATCCGTACCTCAGTCCGGAGCTGCCGTCCCTCAGTCCGGAGCTGCCGTCCCTCAGTCCGGAGCTGCCGTCCCTCAGTCCGGAGCTGCCGTCCCTCAGTCCGGAGCTGCCGTCCCTCAGTCCGGAGCTGCCGTCCCTCAGTCCGGAGCTGCCGTCCCTCAGTCCGGAGCTGCCGTCCCTCAGTCCGGAGCTGCCCCTTATCCTGGTGCTGCCCTTTAGTCCGGTGCTGCCCTTTAGTCCGGTGCTGCCCTTTAGTCCGGTGCTGCCCTTTAGTCCGGTGCTGCCCCTTAGTCCGGTGCTGCCCCTTAGTCCGGTGCTGCCCCTTAGTCCGGTGCTGTCCCTTAATCCAGTGGGGTTAAGGGGAAGGATGGCCATTGGGAGGAGGCTACGGAGGCGGGTAGTGACTATGGTGGGGTGGGGACCCCGACCAGTGCCGGAGCCGCCACCGTGGAAGGAAGCTCACCCAGACCCTCCCCTAGACTGTGTGCTGGTGCGCCCGGAGTTCGCACCTTAATGGGGGGGTTATGTCACGCCCTGGCCTTAGTATTCTTTGTTTTCTTTATTATTTTAGTTAGGTCAGGGTGTGACATGGGGAATGTTTGTGTTTTGTCTCGTTTTTGGTGGTTATATGGAAAAGGGGGTGTTGGGTTTAGTTTATGGGTTTGTGTTGAGTGAATGTTTCTAGGTATGTCTATGGTTGAGTGAATGTTCTAGGTATGTCTATGGTTGCCTGAGTGGTTCCCAATTAGAGACAGATGTCTTTCATTTGTCTCTGATTGGGAGCCATATTTTAGGCGGCCATAGGCATCATGTTTTTGTCGGGTCATTGTCTAGGTCTGTGTCTGTGTCTAGGTTGCATGTTTGCATTTCGTTCGGTTCTAGCTTCACGGTAGTCTATTTGTTGTTTTGCTTCGTTCGTTTTCTCCTAAATAAAGAGAAGACGTCTTTTTTACATGCTGCGCCTTGGTCCTCTCTCTCTCCCATGGTCAATCGTGACAAGGGGAGTGAGTAAGAGGGAGGAATAAGGTGCAGTAGTCTTTCTTCAGCTCAGAGTGTGGCTGGGCCAGGGTGAGTCCTGTCCGAATTTAGTGCGCAAAAACACTACATTGAATAAGACAGTAAAGTTCGCAAAAATACTACAGTGAACACTATTGTATTTATACCATAGTATACTATAGTATTTTTTTATCTGGGTGTTTACCAAGTAAAACAATGTTGCCCATCCAGTGTGGCAAGAGTCATGCCAGGAGTCATTTCAAACTCTTGGACAAGAACTGATAGCTTGGTTGCTACCCTCAGTTCAGCTGCATTCCACTCCTTGTACCTTGTACTCATTAATTACATGACACAGAGCCTAAGATAAAGGGGGTTGGGGAAAGTCCAAATTAAACATAATAAAAGTACATTTGAATGACACTAAGTGGCAGTGTTTTTACAACTAATGCCTGTTTGCCTGAGGCTAATGCGATGCAGGTGTTTGTACACATGTATATACACACACTCTCATTCAAATAAACACATACAAGAACTCACACATACATGTAATAGTGCCAGACATGCACCCAAACATATACAGTAGGCATCGCTGTTATGATTTCAGTTGTCCTTTGTTTTTTAAATATATTATTTTGTAAAAAAAATTGCATTGTTGTTTGCTGTTTTCTTCTGTCTTTTCCTTTTTTCTCTTTAGTTCATTCTCTTGGTTGTTGGTACATTGGGGGGTTCTTGGGGGATTGGAATTATTATTTTTTTTTCTTCTGCAGGGGCTGTGGGAGGGGTCTCGAATGGTTGAGGGACAGCTATTGGGGAACTGTGGGGGGATCTTGGAGGGTTCGGGTTTCACAAGATTGTGACCATGAAAAAGGAAACTATGACATATATTTTATGTCACTATCATGCACACGCACCCTCACACATAAGGATGGTTCTGTTGCGGAAAGACTGATACATGTTTGATAGTGTCTTGATGCTGTATTGTTTGTCCTTTATTGTCACGATCGTGTGGCGGATTAATGGACCAAAATGCAGCTTTTGGAAAATAAGCCATCTTCTTTTATTATAACACGAAGATGAACACGACACAAAAACACTTTAACAAAACAACAAAACAACAAAACGACCGTGAAGCTACAAACGTTGTGCACAAACATACAGGCTACTAACGTTCTTACATAGACAATTACCCACAACCAATGAGAGCCTATGGCTACCCTAAATAAGGCTCCCAATCAGAGACAACCGAAATCAGCTGTCTCTAATTGGGAACTCATTCAGGTAACCATAGACTCTCCTAGATAACTAACCAACATAGACAACACTAGACATCTACACTCAACACAAAACCATATACTACACCCCATAACCCCTTTACCAAATAAACACCCAAAACCAACAAAGCATAAACATTCCCCATGTCACACCCTGACCTAACTAAAATAATAAAGAAAACAAAGAATAATAAGGCCAGGGCGTGACATAACCCCCCCCTTGAGGCGCGAACTCCGGGCGCACCATACACAGTCTAGGGGAGGGTCTGGGTAGGCTCCCCTCCACGGTGGCGGCTCCGGCTCTGGTCGTAGTCCCCACGTCACCACAGTACCTAACCACCTCCTAGGCTTCCTCCAAACGACCCCCCTCCACATTAACCCCATTGCATTAAGGGGGAGTTCCGGACTAAGGGACAGCTCCGGACTAAGGACCAGTACCAGAGTAAGGGGCAGTACCAGGGTCAGGGGCAGTACCAGGATAAGGGGCAGCACCAGGGTAAGGGGCAGCACCAGGGTAAGGGGCAGCACCAGGGTAAGGGGCAGCACCAGGGTAAGGGGCAGCACCAGGGTAAGGGGCAGCTCCAGGGTAAGGGGCAGCTCCAGGGTAAGGGGCAGCTCCGGACTGAGGAATGGCAGCTCCGGACTGAGGGACTGCAGCTCCGGACTGAGGGACTGCAGCTCCGGACTGAGGGACGGCCCATGGCTGGCTGACAGATCTGGCTGCTCATGGCTGGCTAACGGATCTGGCTGCTCATGGCTGGCTAACTGATCTGGCTGCTCATGGCTGGCTGACGGATCTGGCTGCTCATGGCTGGCTGACGGATCTGGCTGCTCATGGCTAGCTGACGGATCTGGCTGCTCATGGCTAGCTGACGGATCTGGCTGCTCATGGCTAGCTGACGGATCTGGCTGCTCATGGCTAGCTGACGGATCTGGCTGCTCATGGCTAGCTGACGGATCTGGCTGCTCATGGCTAGCTGACGGATCTGGCTGCTCATGGCTAGCTGACGGATCTGGCTGCTCATGGCTAGCTGACGGATCTGGCTGCTCATGGCTAGCTGACGGATCTGGCTGCTCATGACTGACTGACTGATCTGGCTGCTCCTGTCTGGTTGGCGGCTCTGGCAGATCCTGTCTGGTTGGCGGCTCTGGCAGATCCTGTCTGGTTGGCGGCTCTGGCAGATCCTGTCTGGTTGGCGGCTCTGGCAGATCCTGTCTGGTTGGCGGCTCTGGCAGATCCTGTCTGACGGACGGCTCTGGCGGCTCCTGTCTGGCTGGCGGCTCTAGCGGCTCCTGTCTGGCGGACGGCTCAGTAGGCTCATGGCAGACGGGCGGCTTTGCAGGCTCATGGCAGACGGGCGGCTTTGCAGGCTCATGGCAGACGGATGGCTCAGATGGCGCTGGGGAGACGGATGGCTCAGATGGCGCTGTGGAGACGGATGGCTCAGATGGCGCTGGGGAGACGGATGGCTCAGATGGCGCTGGGGAGACGGATGGCTCAGATGGCGCTGGGGAGACGGGCAGTTCAGTCATCGCTGTGCAGACGGCAGACTCCTGCCGGCTGAGGCGCACTGTAGGCCTGGTGCGTGGTGCCGGGACTGGTGGCACCGGGCTGGGGACACGCATCTCAGGGCTAGTGCGGGGAGCAGGAACAGGGCATACTGGACCCTGGGGACGCACATTAGGCCTAGTGCGTGGGGCCGGAACTGGTGGTACCGGACTGGGGACACGCATCTCAGGGCTAATGCGGGGAGCAGCAACAGGACGCACAGGACTCTGGGTATACACAGGAGGCTTGGTGCGTAATTTAGGCACTGGTGGTAAAGGGCTGGAGACACGCACCATAAGGCTAGTGCGTGGAGGAGGCACTGGTTGTACTGGGCTGGGGACCGTCACAGGAGAGTTAGTACATAGGGCTAATATAGGAGGTGCAGGACTAGGGAGGCGTACAGGAGGCCTGGTTCGTGGGACTGTCCTTTCCAGACGGGTAGCACGCACATCAGGACGAGCATGGAGAGCTGACTCAGGTAACCTCACATCCCGCACACGCTCTGTCGGGCGGATCTTGTGCCTCACGCACCAACACAGCAGCTCCCTCATCTCACTCTCTTCCAACCTCCCCAATAAATCCTTAACAGTCTCTGCATCATTCCCATTGCTCCCCTCCAATCTCAGCCCGACTGGCTCAGGTTCCCTCTTAGAGGAAGCACGGGAAGTTGACGCAGTTCTCCCATCTGGACTCGCCACATTCCCCATGAGCCCCTCCCCAAGAAATTTTTGGGTATTACTCACGGGTCTCCAGCCTTGCTTCCGTGCTGCCTCCTCATATCGCCTCCTCTCGGCTTTCGCTGCCTCTAGCTCTTCACGAGGGAGGCGATATTCTCCAGGTTGAGCCCAAGGTCCCTTTCCTTCCAATTCGTCCTCCCATCTCCAGAAATCCTGTGTAGGTAGGTCCTGTTGCCGCCTTCCATGCCGCTTGGTCCTATGGTGGGTAATTCTGTCACGATCGTGTGGCGGATTAATGGACCAAAATGCAGCTTTTGGAAAATAAGCCATCTTCTTTTATTATAACACGAAGATGAACACGACACAAAAACACTTTAACAAAACAACAAAACAACAAAACGACCGTGAAGCTACAAACGTTGTGCACAAACATACAGGCTACTAACGTTCTTACATAGACAATTACCCACAACCAATGAGAGCCTATGGCTACCCTAAATAAGGCTCCCAATCAGAGACAACCGAAATCAGCTGTCTCTAATTGGGAACTCATTCAGGTAACCATAGACTCTCCTAGATAACTAACCAACATAGACAACACTAGACATCTACACTCAACACAAAACCATATACTACACCCCATAACCCCTTTACCAAATAAACACCCAAAACCAACAAAGCATAAACATTCCCCATGTCACACCCTGACCTAACTAAAATAATAAAGAAAACAAAGAATAATAAGGCCAGGGCGTGACATTTATGTTCTAATACTTTAATGTTACCCCTTCCTTGTGTTTTTGTAATAAATCCTTTAAAATATATATATATATATAGTTTGTTAACAAGAAATTTGTGGAGGGGTTGAAAAACTAGTTTTATTGACTCCAACCTAAGTGTATGTAAACTTCAGACTTCAACTGTACAGCCTACAAGGCACTGATGCAGACCTTTGGAACATCTACATTTTAAAAAGTGTAATGAATCCATTTAATATATGCTGCACCGTGACAACAAATCCATTATTTATTTTAAACAGGAAAGAAACATGATATGAAGAAAATGTAGTCTATTTCAGAAGAACAGAATAGCATACTCTGAGTTGTCCTTATGTTAGGCCCTGATATGGCTATGCCATATGGCTGTGGGCTACAGTAGTTCATTTAGTAGGTCCGGCCGGCCCGATAGGTTTTCATCAAGGATCGCTCCGTTCATCTTTCCCTCGATCCTGACTAGTCTCCCAGTCCCTGCCACCACAATGCTTCGTCGTAGGGAATAGCGCCAGGTTTCCGTCAGACCTGACGCTTGGCATTCATGCCAAAGAGTTCAATCTTGGTTTCATCAGACCAGAGAATCTTGTTTCTCATGGTCTGAGAGTCCTTTAGGTGCCTTTTGGCAAACTCTAAGCAGGCAGTCATGTGCCTTTTACTGAGGAGTGGATTCTGTCTGGCCACTACCATAAAGGCCTGATTGGTAGAGTGTTGCAGAGATGGCTGTTCTTCTGGAAGGTTCTCCCATCTCCACAGAGGTACTCTGGAGATCTATCAGAGTGACCATTGGGTTCTTGGTCACCTACTTGACCAAGGCCCTTCTCCCCCGATTGCTCAGTTTGGCCGGGCAGCCCGCTCTACGAAGAGTCTTGGTGGTTCCAAACTTCTTCCATTTAAGCATGATGGAGGCCACTGTGTTCTTGGGGACCTTCAATGCTGCAGACATTTTTTTTATACCCTTCCCCAGATCTGTGCCTCGTCACAATCCTGTCTCGGAGCTCTACAGACAATTCCTTTGACCTCATGGCTTGGTTTTTGCTCTGACATGCACTGTCAACTCTGGGACCTTATATAGACAGGTGTGTGCCTTTCCAAATCATGTCCAATCAATTGAATTTACCTCAGGAGGACTCCAATCAAGTTGTAGAAACATCTCAAGGATGATCAATGGAAACAGCATGCACCTGAGCTCAATTTCGAGTCTCATAGCAAAGGGTCTGAATACTGAATGAATGAATGATAGGAATGATTGACATTAATGGATTACATTTTATTTTCTTGTCAAATCGTCAGTTTGCAACCCATCCTTTATTGGATTAATTGACACAAACAAACCTTACAATAATTCACTGAGATAATTCAGTGATAATCAGTGCGCATTGCATAAAGAGTGAAAAAATGTAAGATAGAAATCAATACATAATAGTAAATAAGGTTATCCAAACAATAATTATATCCCTAGAGCAGTAAAAAATATATTGTACATACATACATATACATATATACACATACATACATATACACTGTATATAGACACATACATACATACATACACACACACACACACACACACACACACACACACACACACACACACACACACACACACACACACACACACACACACACACACACACACACACACACACACACACACACACATACACACACATACATACATACATACATACATACATACATACATACATACATACATACATACATACATACATACATACATACATACATACATAACAAATACAGAAAAATGAAACAGAAGGCATTTGAACGCAGTCAGGCACAAAGAGAAGATTCATGTGGGGACAAGCCTATACACAATCAATATTCACACGTGCCATTTACCACATAGAAGCTAAATGTTTTTATCGTTTAATTATAGACAGACCTTTTTCCTTTTATTCCAGGCTTTGTCTAAATATTCTGCAAAGGGAAATATACAATGGTCAAAAAAACATTTCAATTTCTCCTCATCACTCAGCCACATAATGCCAGGGTATGTCGTGGTACAAAGGGCAATAGAGAATAACATGAGTTTCATTCTCTATTTCTTCGAGGTCACAATAGTTACATTGTCTTTCCTCTTCCATTTCACCACAATAACTGTTTCAATACGCAGAGACAATATCCCTGACCTTACCTGTTTTAATATGCAGAGACAATATCCCTGATCTTACCTGTTTCAATACGCAGAGACAATATCCCTGACCCTACCTGTTTCAATATGCAGGGGCAATATCCCTGATCTTACCTGTTTCAATATGCAGAGACAATATCCCTGATCTTACCTGTTTCAATACGCAGAGACAATATCCCTGACCTTACCTGTTTCAATACGCAGAGACAATATCCCTGACCTTACCTGTTTCAATACCCAGAGGCAATATCCCTGACCTTACCTGTTTCAATATGCAGAGACAATATCCTTGATCTTACCTGTTTCAATACGCAGAGACAATATCCCTGATCTTACCTGTTTCAATACGCAGAGACAATATCCCTGACCTTACCTGTTTCAATATGCAGGGGAAGTATCCCTGATGTTTCCTGTTTTAATATGCAGAGACAATATCCCTGATCTTACTTGTTTTAATATGCAGAGACAATATCCCTGATCTTACCCGTGCACATAGCGATCTCTTGCTTTTAGGTAGTTTAAAGAAATAATATCTATATAACAAGCTGATGGGATCCTCACGCAGTTGCATAGCTTATAGAAAGGTTGCGCAACATGAGCTCATGGGCTCTCATGAAGTGTTTGATTTGATTTTCAAAAATGTTTGCATTGATATCAGAGTGATTCGAGGGACAATAGAGTGCTGAGTACCAGACAGTTAGCAAGTTTGGTAGGCTACTAATGACCAGCAGCATCAGAGCTTGGAGAAACCTAATTACTCTGACTAAACGGTCACGTGGAATTTGACTGCGGTCATGACTCGGGACCGCTGGTGTGCCGGAAATATGGTCACCATAACAGCCCTACTCCAGCCTCTGGCCTGCTATCTCACCCTCTCACTTGTTGTGTTACTCTCTCTCTCTCTCTCTGACTGTCGCTCCCTCTTGTTGTCTTCCCCAGAGAGAGCCTGTCTGGGAGTTCCAGATGGAGCATGCTACATACAGGTATCTTTAGGTAGGCCTAGAGATGACGTGCGTTCATCAAGATGTGGGTGTGATGGTACAGTAGATAAACTCGGTATCACAGTGTATTATCAATTAGATTTCCTCACCTCCTGCGTCCTCTCAACACCAAATCTGATGGAAGAAGTTGGTGAATGACCTATGCTGCCCAAAGAGCAAAAGGTTATAAGCCAAGTAAATTAGTGTAATTGCTTCCTGTAGAACACTGAGACACTTCCTCTCCAGTCATTCTCCATTTTCTGTCACTGCATCACCCTGTGCTACTTGTTGTACTTCTGTCTTCCTCTCCTCCCCTCGTTTATTCAGGGGCTCGTTGAGATGATTAACTTGGTTATCTACACAAGATGGATTGTTAGTCAGTTACATGAACACGGTCTAATATATCACCCAAACAGATCTTAAAGTTGCACTATACATAAATCGCTCCGCCATTTCCTGGTTTCTAAAACTCTAATAGATCACCCAATTTCAGTTTGTGACAAAATAAGCTAGTATAGTGTAGAGAATCATTGTACCATCTAAACCGCTATGAAATATATCTTCCATAACCAAAAATATTTCTGTTTAAGCTGTTTGAAGCTGGTGTACAAAACCGAAAGTTAAAGAAGCAAAAACAAAACTTAAGAATGGGAAGCATAGAAATAGCACACATAGAACATATATATACTTGTTCTTAAACTTGCTTTCAAGTAGAATGATAAATATATAACTCACATTTCTATGTGAATTTGGTCGGGTCGCCAAAAAAGTTACACATTGCCACTTTAAACTATCACTTGATGCAAATACACATAATAGTCAATCCTACTGTACCTGAAATGCCCTCTCCTTGTAAAGTATCTTCCCGGCCTGCATAATACAATCAAATTCAACAATCACTGTCATCTCCTTGACTAGTACATAGAGGACATTATGGTGTTAAATGGTTCAGTAGAGGCTGATTATGGTGTCCATCTTACCTCTTTTTTTAAGATACATGTATACCCCTGCTGCTGTTGCTACTGCTGCTATAGTGACTACAAACACTACAGCAACGATGGTGCCTGAGATAGTGACAGGAGAGGGAATGTCTGTCACTTTATTACCAATGATACTGTCAGTGCCAATGTATACCGATGACAACCATAAGCATGAGTATTTAGGGCTAGATTCAATCCGATCGCCCCTTTTCGGCTATGCACCTTTTAACAGCAATGTTTCTGCGTTCGCAGAGACCACATTCACAGTAAATGCTGCATATGTCGGCTCAATCAGAAATTACCTATAAATGTCAATCAAACTGTAACGCAAATCTTCTGTGGTCTGGTTTGAATCTAGCCCTTAGTGAAATCAAGATGATATCAGGGCAGAACTGTAAGCAGAAATCTGGTCTAAATGAATCTTATGTTTACAGTATATTACCAGCAGATAGTTTATCCGGTGTGATCTCTAGGTAAGTGAGGAACAGGTGTGTGTCTCCGGAAGTATAAAGTTCACAGCTGTAGCTCCCCTGGTGAATCACAGTTAGCCTGTGGAGCTGAAGGCTGCCGGACTCTGACATGTCTTGAACCTGCTCCTTCCACTGGTCATTAATGTACATCTGAGGTGTGCCCTTGGTGTAGGTAGCGGTGAGGATATTGACTATCTGGTTAAACCTCCAGGTGAGGTTGAAGGTCAGGAGGTCAGACTGAGGGATCCTGCAGGGGATAGACACCTCACTGCTAGGAGAACACTTGACCGGATCTGAAATTATGTCATGAGAAAGTACCTTTTTAGCGTGTTCTTTGTGTATATTTTCTCACTGTGTTTTTGTCAGTGGTGTAAAGTACTTAAGTAAAAATACTTTAAAGTATTACTTAAATCGTTTTTTGGGGTATCTATACTTTACTTTACTATTTATATTTTTGACTACTTTTACTTTTACTTCACTACATTCCTAAAGAAAATAATGTACTTTTTACTCCATACATTTTCCCTGACACCCTAAAGTACTCGTTACATTTTGAATGCTTAGCATTGTCAAATTCCCGCACTTATCAAGAGAATGACCCTGGTCATCCCTACTGCCTCTGATCTGGCAGACTCTCTAAACACAAATGCTTCATTTGTAAATATGTCTGAGTGTGCCCCTGGCTATCTGTTAATTTAAAAAATCAAGAAAATGGCGTCGTCTGGTTTACTTAATATAAGGTTTTTTAATTGATTTATACTTTACTTTTGATACTTAAGTATATTTAAAACCAAATACTTTTAGACCTTTACTCAAGTAGTATTTTACTGGCTGACTTTCACTTTTACTTGAATAATTTTCTAATACGGTATCTTTACTTTTACTCAAGTATGACAGTTGAATACTTTTCCACCACTGGTTTTTGTACAGTTTGCAGACAGATACATTTATGGAATTATTTTGTTGATTGATAAATTGTTTGATTAATTAGTTGATTGATTGATTAGGGCTACCGACGTTAAGGCTTATCTGAAGATGGTGCTGGCTAAAGCTAAAACTGGCGAGTGTAGAGAGTATAGAGATATTGTTATCTACGTCGGCACCAACGATGTTAGGATGAAACAGTCAGAGGTCACCAAGCGCAACATAGCTTCAGCGTGTAAATCAGCTAGAAAGATGTGTCGGCATCGAGTAATTGTCTCTGGCCTCCTCCCAGTTAGGGGGAGTGATGAGCTCTACGGCAGAGTCTCACAACTCAATCGCTGGTTGAAAACTGTTTTCTGCCCCTCCCAAAAGATAGAATTTGTAGATAATTGGCCCTCTTTCTGGGACTCACCCACAAACAGGACCAAGCCTGGCCTGTTGAGGAGTGACGGACTCCATCCTAGCTGGAGGGGTACTCTCATCTTATCTACCAACATAGACAGGGCTCTAACTCCTCTAGCTCCACAATGGAATAGGGTGCAGGCCAGGCAGCAGGCTGTTAGCCAGCCTGCCAGCTTAGTGGAGCCTGCCACTAGCATAGTCAGTGTAGTCAGCTCAGCTATCCCCATTGAGACTGTGTCTGTGCCTCGACCTAGGTTGGGCAAAACTAAACATGGCGGTGTTCGCTTTAGCAATCTCACTAGGATAAAGACCTCCTCCATTCCTGCCATTATTGAAAGAGATTGTGATACCTCACATCTCAAAATAGGGTTACTTAATGTTAGATCCCTCACTTCAAAGGCAGTTATAGTCAATGAACTAATCACTCATCATAATCTCGATGTGATTGGCCTGACTGAAACATGGCTTAAGCCTGATGAATTTACTGTGTTAAATGAGGCCTCACCTCCTGGTTACACTAGTGACCATATCCCCCGTGCATCTCGCAAAGGCGGAGGTGCTGCTAACATTTACGATAGCAAATTTCAATTTACAAAAAAAACTGGCGTTTTCGTCTTTTGAGCTTCTAGTCATGAAATCTATGCAGCCTACTCAATCACTTTTTATAGCTACGGTTTACAGGCCTCCTGGGCCACATACAGCGTTCCTCACTGAGTTCCCTGAAATCCTATCGGACCTTGTAGTCATAGCAGATAATATTCACATTTTTGGTGATTTTAATAATCATATGGAAAAGTCCACACCCACTCCAAAAGGCTTTTGGAGCCATCATCGACTCAGTGGGTTTTGTCCAACATGTCTCTGGACCTACTCACTGCCACAGTCATACTCTGGACCTAGTCTTGTCCCAATGTTGTGGATCTTAATGTTTTTCCTCATAATCCTGGACTATCGGACCACCATTTTATTACGTTTGCAATCGCAACAAATAATCTGCTCAGACCCCAACCAAGGAGCATCAAAAGTCGTGCTATAAATTCTCAGACAACACAAAGATTCCTTGATGCCCTTCCAGACTCCTTCTGCCTACCCAAGGACGTCAGAGGACAAAAATCAGTTAACCACCTAACTGAGGAACTCAATTTAACCTTGCGCAATACCCTAGATGCAGCTGCACCCCTAAAAACTAAAAACATTTGTCATAAGAAACTAGCTCCCTGGTATACAGAAAATACCCGAGCTCTGAAGCAAGCTTCCAGAAAATTGGAACGGAAATGGCGCCACACCAAACTGGAAGTCTTCTGACTAGCTTGGAAAGACAGTACCGTGCAGTATCGAAGAGCCCTCACTGCTGCTCGATCATCCTACTTTTCCAACTTAATTGAGGAAAATAAGAACAAACCAAAATTTATTTTTGATACTGTTGCAAAGCTAACTAAAAAGCAGCATCCCCCAAGTGAGGATGGCTTTCACTTCAGCAGTAATAAATTCATGAACTTCTTTGAGGAAAAGATCATGATCATTAGAAAGCAAATTACGGACTCCTCTTTAAATCTGCGTATTCCTCCAAAGCTTAGCTGTCCTGAGTCTGCACAACTCTGCCAGGATCTAGGATCAAGAGAGACACTTAAGTGTTTTAGTACTATATCTCTTGACACAATGATGAAAATAATCATGGCCTCTAAACCTTCAAGCTGCATACTGGATCCAATTCCAACTAAACTACTGAAAGAGCTGCTTCATGTGCTTGGCCCTCCTATGTTGAACATAATGAACGGCTCTCTATCCACCGGATGGGTACCAAACTCACTAAAAGTGGCAGTAATAAAGCCTCTCTTGAAAAAGCCAAACCTTGAACCAGAAAATATAAAAAACTATCAGCCTATGTCGAATCTTCCATTCCTCTCAAAAAAAATTGAAAAAGCTGTTGCACAGCAACTCACTGCCTTCCTGAAGACAAACAATGTATACGAAATGCTTCAGTCTGGTTTTAGACCCCATCATAGCACTGAGACTGCACTTGTGAAGGTGGTAAATTACCTTTTAATGGCGTCAGACCGAGGCTCTGCATCTGTCCTCGTGCTACTAGACCTTAGTGCTGCCTTTGATACCATCGATCCCCACATTCTTTTGGAGAGACTGGAAACCCAAATTGGTCTACACGGATAAGTTTTGGCCTGGTTTAGATCTTATCTGTCGGAAAGATATCAGTTTGTCTCTGTGAATGGTTCGTCCTCTGACAAATCAACTGTACATTTCGGTGTTCCTCAAGGTTCCGTTTTAGGACCACTATTTTTTTCACTATATATTTTACCTCTTGGGGATGTCATTCGAAAACATAATGTTAACTTTCACTGCTATGCGGATGACACACAGCTGTACATTTCAATGAAACATGGTGAAGCCCCAAAATTGCCCTCGCTAGAAGCCTGTGTTTCAGACACAAGGAAGTGGATGGCTGAAAACTTTCTACTTTTAAACTCGGACAAAACAGAGATGCTTGTTCTAGGTCCCAAGAAACAAAGACATATTCTGTTAAATCTGACAATTAATCTTGATGGTTGTAAAGTCGTCTCAAATAAAACTGTGAAGGACCTCGCCGTTACTCTGGACCCTGATCTCTCTTTTGACGAATATATCAAGACTGTTTCAAGGACAGCTTTTTTCCATCTACGTAACATTGCAAAAATCTGAAATTTTCTGTCCAAAAATGATGCAGAAAAATTAATCCATGCTTTTGTTACTTCTAGGTTAGACTACTGCAATGCTCTACTTTCCGGCTACCCGGATAAAGCACTAAATACACGTCAGTTAGTGCTAAATACGGCTGCTAGAATCCTGACTAGAACCAAGAAATTTGATCATATTACTCCAGTGCTAGCTTCCCTACACTGGCTTCCTGTTAAGGAAAGGGCTGATTTCAAGGTTTTACTGTTAACCTATAAAGCGTTACATGGGCTTGCTCCTACCTATCTTTCCGAGTTGGTCCTGCCGTACATACCTACACGTGCGCTACGGTCACAAGACGCAGGTCTCCTAATTGTCCCTAGAATTTCTAAGCAAACAGCTGGAGGCAGGGCTTTCTCCTATAGATCTCCATTTTTATGGAATAGTCTGCCTACCCATGTGAGAGACGCAGACTCGGTCTCAACCTTCAAGTCTCTACTGAAGACTTATCTCTTCAGTAGGTCATATGATTGAGTGTAGTCTGGCCCAGGAGTGTGAAGGTGAACGGAAAGGCTCTGGAGCAACGAACCGCCCTTGCTGTCTCTGCCTGGCCGGTTCCCCTCTCTCCACTGGGATTCTCTGCCTATAACCCTATTACAGGGGCTGAGTCACTGGCTTACTGGTGCTTTTTCATGCCGTCCCTAGGAGGGGTGTGTCACTTGAGTGGGTTGAGTTACTGACGTGATCTTCCTGTCTGGGTTGGCGCCCCCCCTTGGTTTGTGCTGTGGTGGAGATCTTTGTGGGCTATACTCGGCCTTGTCTCAGGATGGTAAGTTGGTGGTTGAAGACATCCCTCTAGTGGTGGTGGCTGTGCTTTGGCAAAGTGGGTGGGGTTATATCCTTCCTGTTTGGCCCTGTCCGGGGGTATCATCGGATGGGGCCACAGTGTCTCCTGACCCCTCCTGTCTCAGCCTCCAGTATTTATGCTGCAGTAGTTTATGTGTCGGGGGGCTAGGGTCAGTTGGTTATATCTGGAGTACTTCTCCTGTCTTATCCGGTGTCCTGTGTGAATTTAAGTATGCTCTCTCTAATTCTCTCCTTCTCTCTTTCTTTCTCTCTCTTGGAGGACCTGAGCCCTAGGACCATGCGTCAGGACTACCGGGCATGATGACTCCTTGCTGTCCCCAGTCCACCTGGCCTTGCTGCTGTTCCAGTTTCAACTGTTCTGCCTGCGGCTATGGAACCCTGACCTGTCCACCGGACGTGCTACCTGTCCCAGACCTGCTGTTTTCAACTCTCTAGAGACTGCAGGAGCGGTAGAGATACTCTTAATGATCGGCTATGAAAAGCCAATTGACATTTACTCCTGATTATTATTTGACCCTGCTGCTCATTTATGAACATTTGAACATCTTGGCCATGTTCTGTTATAATCTCCACCCGGCACAGCCAGAAGAGGACTGGCCACCACTCATAGCCTGGTTCCTCTCTAGGTTTCTTCCTAGGTTTTGGCCTTTCTAGGGAGTTTTTCCTTGCCGCCGTGCTTCTACACCTGCATTACTAGCTGTTTGGGGTTTTAGGCTGGGTTTCTGTACAGCACTTCGAGATATTAGCTGATGTACGAAGGGCTATACAAAATAAACTTGATTTGATTTGATTTGATTACCTTGCTGTCTCAGGGTTGCTGTCTCCCCTCGTGTCCCGGAGGTCACGGTACAGATGTTGGTTCGGTCTCTGCTAAACTGTTTCGTGCTGGTGATGTCATAGAGGCCCCGGTCATCTACCTTGGTGCTGGTCTGGGTGGTTCCGGGGTCCAAGGGCATATCAGAGGTAAGGTTAGTGGACCAGGTGAGTTAGGCTCGGGGTAGATATCTTTGGAACTGCAGGTGATGATGTCATCTGATAACTGTATGTTCACCAAGTGGACTGGAGCTGCAACAAAGTAGACATTACAGATGGAGCAGCCATAAAGTGATCATCACAGACAGACAGACAGACAGACAGATAGCCATTCCTTACCCTCCAATGATATGTTAATGAAGGACTCCTTGTTGCCTTTAATAGTGCTGGTGTAACACTTGTAACTTCCCTGGTCCTGGAGAGTGATCGCGCTCAGCAGTAGTGACGCGTTTCCTTTGTGGATCTGGTCATTGAACAGGGCTGTTCTCCTTCTGTAACGCAGGCTCTGCTGTTGGAGCTGATCTGTACTGTAGTAGTAGGTGTGGACAGTCAGGTCCCCAACTGGTTTCAGCCAGTGGATGACTTCCTCACTCCCAGGCATAAAGCTGCAGGGCACGACACAATCCTCTGAGAACACACAGGTTACATAGACGTCTGTAAACAGAAACATACACACACAAGTTAAATGGGCATCTGAAGCAGAGTGGAACAAGCAGACCCACGTGTATACTGTAGTGTATTTGTTGACTTTACTGTAGTATTCACTGTAGTGTACAGTAATATTTACTATAGTATAAGCGCTGTAGTAATATTAACTATAGTATAAACTGTAGTATATACTATAGAGTGGTGAGGGAGAGGAGTCTACCTTGTCCGGAAACTACTTCACCATTCATTTTCTGGATTCAGGTTCACGCAAATGTCCATTTTAAGCTTTGTTTTACTATTGACACTTACAGTTGATTTCTGGATTGTAAATCGATTCGCTGACCTTAAATATTTGACATCTGATATATTCATTTCAGTCTCTGAATTGTTCAATCTAACTTTTCACCACCAGCTCCTTAAATCAAGGCATTAAAACTACAATCTGTGTCCTGAATTAGCCTAGTGTGCATGTGCGTAGGGCTGTCGCGGTGACCGTATTACCGCCACAGCTGCGGTCACGGGTCATGAAGGCAGTCAAATTCCACATGACCGTTTAGTCAAGTTATTTAGGCTTCTCCAAGCTCTGATGCTGCTGATGGTCACGGACTACAAAAGGAAAACCAGCTATGTTGCGGACACCGACGCCTTGCTTCCAGACAAGCTAAATACGTTCTTTGCCCTCTCTGAGGATAACACTGTGCAACCGACGTGGCCAGCTACCAAGGACTGTGGGCTCTCCTTCTCCGTGGACAACGTGAGTAAGACATTTAAACGTGTTAACCCTCGCAAGGCTGCCGGCCCAGACGGCATCCCTAGCCGCATCCTCAGAACATGCGCAGACCAGCTGACTGGTGTGTTTACGGACATATTCAATCTCTCCCTATCCCAGTCTGCTCTCCCCACATGCTTCAAGATGGCCACCATTGTTCCTGTTCACAAGAATGCAAAGGTAACTGAACTAAATGACTATCGCCCAGTAGCACTCACTTCTGCTTTGAGAGACTACTCAAGGATCATATCACCTCCACCTTACCTGTCACCCTAGACCCACTTCAATTTGCTTACCGCCCCAATAGGTCCACAGACGATGCAATCGCCATCGCACTGCACACTGCCCTAACCCATCTGGACAAGAGGAATACCTATGTAAGAATGCTGTTCATTGACTATAGCTCAGCATTCAACACCATAGTACCCTCCAAGCTCATTAAGCTCGGGGCCCTGGGTCTGAACCCCGCCCTGTGCAATTGGGTCATCCCAATTGCACACCACCTGACGGGCCGCCCCCAGGTGGTGAAGGTAGGAAACACCTCCACTTCGCTGACCCTCAACACTAGGGCCCCGCAAGGGTGCGTGCTCAGCCCCCTCCTGTATTCCCTATTCACCCATGACTGTGTGGCCATGCATGTCTCCAACTCAATCATCAAGTTTGCAGATGACACAACAGTAGTAGGCTTGATTACCAACAATGACAAGACAGCCTACAGGGAGGAGGTGAGGGCTCTGGGAGTGTGGTGTCAGGAAAATATAACCTCAGTCAACATCAAAAAATCAAAGGATATGATCATGGACTTAAGGAAACAGCAAAGGGAGCACCCCCCGATCCACATTGACAGTACACCAGTGGAGAAGGTTGAAAGTTTTAAGCTCCTCGGCGTACATATCACCAACAAACTGAAATGGTCCACCCACACAGACAGTGTGGTGAAGAAGGCGCAACAGCGCCTCTTCAACCTCAGGAGGTGGAAGAAATGTGGCTTTTACAGATGCACAATTGAGAGCATCCTGTCGGGCTGTATCACCGCCTGGTACTGCAATTGCACCGCCCACAACCGCAGGGCTCTCCAAAGGGTGGTGCGGTCTGCACAACGCATCACTGGGGGCAAACAACCTGCCCTCCAGGACACCTACAGCATCCAATGTCACAGGAAGGCCAAAAAGATCATCAAGGACATCAACCACCTGAGCCACTGCCTGTTCACCCTGATATCATCTAGAAGGCGAGGTCAGTACAGGTGCATCAAAGCTGGGACCGAGAGACTGAAAAACTGCTTCTATCTTAAGGCCATCAGACTGTTAAATAGCAATCACTAGCACAGAGAGGCTGCAGTCTACATACACAGACTTGAAATCATCGAGACTTTAATAAATGGAACGCTAATCACTTTAATAATGTTTACATATCTTGCATTACTCATCTCATATGTATATACTGTATTCTATCCTATCTACTGTATCTTAGTCTATGTCGCTCTGACATTGCTCGTCCATATATTTATATATTCTTAATTGCATTCCTTTACTTAGATTTGTGTGTATTAGGTATTTATTGTGAAATTATTAGATATTACTTGTTAGCTATTGCTGCACTGTCGGAACTAAGGGTGGCAGGTAGCCTAGTGGTTAGAACGTTGGACTAGTAACCGAAAGGTTGCATCCCTGAGCTGACAAGGTAAAAATCTGTCGTTCTGCCCCTGAACAAGGCAGTTAACACACTGTTCCTAGGCTGTCATTGAAAATAAGAATTTGTTCTTAACTGACTTGCCTAGTTAAATAAAGGTAAAATAAATACACTAGAAGCACAAGCATTTCACTACACCCACAAAACATCTGCTAAACATGTGTATGTAACAAATAACATTTGATTTGATCATTAGTAGCCTACCAAACTTGCTAACTGCCTGGTACTCAGCACTCTGTTGACCCTCTAATCACTCTGACATCAATGCAAATGTTATTGAAAATCTAATCTAACATTTAGGGGCGACAGTGTTGGGCCAGTAACCGAAAGGTTGCTGGATTGAATCTCTGAGCTGACAAGGTAAAAATCTGTCGTTCTGCCCCAGAGCAAGGTAGTTATCCCGCTGTTCCCTGGGTGCCGAAGATGTGGATGTTGATTAACGTTCTAAACACGTTTCATGGGACGTTGCAAGAAAATGAATGTGTCCAGTTTTCTGAGGATTGGGAGAATATTCCATCAACGTTCCACCAAACATACACAGAAGATGTTTGCCATGTTTTGGGAATATACAATATTAGTGTCCTAGACACGTTTCATTGAACGTTGCAAGAACATTCATGTGTCGTCCAGTTTTCTGAGGGTTAGAAGAATATTCTGTCAACGTCTCACCAAACATACAGACATGGATATAGAACAAGACAAGGCACGTTTCATGGGAACGTTGTAAGAACATTTCTGTGTATCAGTTGTCAGGACGTCGCCTGATGATTCTAAAGAAACGTCCCCCCCCCCCCCCCCATTTTTTTAAATTTCACCTTGTTAGTTGCCAAACCCATGATTGGTGAACCACTGATGCATCCACAGCTCTTTTTTGTCTGTTGGCAAGGTTACACGCACACCGTACTTTTAACATGTTTTCAACTTACATATTTAACACACGGGATTATATTGGGCATGTTAATTTATACAGAAATTATTATTCAACATGTCGTCACCTGGGATTTGAACCTGCCATGGTGGCGAAGCAGGACGATTGGAGTACCGTGAACCAAGAGGTTGGACTTCAAAATCCCAGGTTAGAACATGTTGAATAATAATTACTGCAATGTTCTCATTCAACGTGTGTAGAACATTAATGGTTTATATTCTGAGAATATGTCAACCATGTTCTGTGTGTTGTTGATGGAATAGTCTCCTAAACCATAGAAAACTGGACACGAATGTTCTTGCACCATTCTCATTTAACGTGTCTAGAACATTCATATTTTATGTTCTCAGAACATGGTAACCACATTCTGGGTATGTTTTATTTAACATTTCGAGAATGGTCTCTTGGTGATGGGTTCTGACTTCTCAACTTGAAATATGTTCTTCTGTTCTTTCACATATCTTCTATTCACAAAGAACCTGTCAGAATCCCTCAACCTTGATCCACCCTCCTCTACTGCCTTTAGTACCTGAGCATATGACATCTTCTGCACTACTTTGACCATGGCCACCTCAACCTGCCTCTCTGACCATGGCCACCTCAACCTGCCTCTCTGACCATGGCCACCTCAACCTGCCTCTCTGACCATGGCCACCTCAACCTGCCTCTCTGACCCTGGCCACCTCAACCTGCCTCTCTGACCCTGGCCACCTCAACCTGCCTCTCTGACCCTGGCCACCTCAACCTGCCTCTCTGACCCTGGCCACCTCAACCTGCCTCTCTGACCCTGGCCACCTCAACCTGCCTCTCTGACCCTGGCCACCTCAACCTGCCTCTCTGACCCTGGCCACCTCAACCTGCCTCTCTGACCCTGGCCACCTCAACCTGCCTCTCTGACACACACACACACACACACACACACACACACACACACACACACACACACACACACACACACACACACACACACACACACACACACACACACACACACACACACAGACAGACAGACAGACAGACAGACAGACAGACAGACAGACAGACAGACAGACAGACAGGCAGACAGACAGACAGACAGACAGACAGACAGACAGACAGACAGACAGACAGAGCGGAATACATCAGAAAAGAGGGCAGAGAAATCACAGGACAGGATGGAACAACACATGGAATCAGAGAGAATCAGAACCAGGTTAGTGTAACAGTCCTGACCTGTTTTATGTTGTTTTTTATGTGTTTATGGTCAGGGCATGTGTTTTGGGTGGGCAGTCTATGTTATCTGTTTCTATGTTGGTTTTGGTTGCCTGGTATGGCTCTTAATTAGAGGCAGGTGTTTTGCGTTCTCCTCTAATTAAGAGTCATATTTAGGTAGGGTGTTCTCACTGTTTGTTTGTGGGTGATTGTCTTCCGTGTCTGTATGTTATTTCGTACCACACGGGACTGTTTCGGTTTATGTAGTCTGTTTCCTATTCGTGCGTTCTTCGTGTCTATGTAAGTTCTCATGTTTAGGTCAGTCTACGTCGTTTGTTATTTTGTATCATTTCAAGTGTAGTTCGTGTTCGTTTTTTCGTCTTGTTTAAATAAATATGTATTCAAACTTCGCTGCGCCTTGGTTCCCTCAATACTCCTCCTTTTCCGAAGATGGTGAGGAGGAGGATCGCCGTTACAGAATCACCCACCACGCTAAGACCAAGCGGCAAGGGAAAGCTCGACAGGAAAACAAGGATTTCTGGACTTGGGAGCAGATATTGAATGGAGAAGGTCCCTGGGCTAAGGCAGGAGAGAATCGCCGCTCTCAGGAAGAGAGGGAGGCAGCTAAAGCCCAGGAGCGGTGGTTTGAGGAGGCAGCAAGGAGACGTGGCTGGAAGCCCGAAAAGCCATGGGAGCAGCTGGAGGCACTGGGGAGAGCAGAGGCTACCGGAGAGAGGAACCGGAGCTATGAGGGAACGCGTCTGGCACGGAAGCCCAAAAAGCCCGTAAGTAATTCCCAAAAATTTCTTAGGGGGGGGGCTAGGAGGTAGTGGGCCTAGGGCAGGTAGGAGACCTGCGCCCACTTCTCAGGCTTACCATGGAGAGCGGGAGTACGGGCAGGCGCCGTGTTACGCAGTAGAGCGCACGGTGTCTCCTGTACGAGTGCATAGCCCAGTGCGGGTTATTCCACCTCCCCGCACTGGTAGGGCTAGATTGGGTATTGAGCCAGGTGTCATGAGGCCGGCTCAACGCGTCTGGTCTCCAGTGCGTCTCCTCGGGCCGGCATACATGGCACCTGCCTTACGCATGGTTTCCCCGGTTCGCCTACATAGCCCGGTGCGGGTTATTCCACCTCCCCGCACTGGTCGGGCAACCGGGAGTATTCAACCAGGTAAGGTTGGGCAGGCTCAATGCTCAAGAGTGCCAGTACGCCTCCACGGTCCGGTATTTCCGGCGCCACCTCCCCGCCCCAGCCTA
This sequence comes from Salvelinus fontinalis, assembly GCF_029448725.1. Classification (NCBI taxonomy): domain Eukaryota; kingdom Metazoa; phylum Chordata; class Actinopteri; order Salmoniformes; family Salmonidae; genus Salvelinus; species Salvelinus fontinalis. The sequence goes on from NC_074689.1 coordinate 33,718,141, forward strand.
GTACCTACAGTGCCTACACTACGCACTAGGCTATCAGTGCGTCTCCTGAGCCCAGTTCCTCCTCCACGCACTCTCTCTGTAGTGCGTGTATCTAGCCCGGTGCCTCCAGTTCCGGCACCACGCACAAAGCCTCCTGTGCGTCTCCAGAGCCCTGAACACACTGTATATTCTCCCCCTACTAATCCTGATGTGCTTGTCCTCAGCCCGGTGTCACCAGTGCCGGTACCTCGCATCAGGTATAGAGTGGGCTTTGAGAATACAGTGTGCCCTGTCCCTGCTCCCCGCACTAGTAGGAAGGTGCTTATCCTTAGCACGGTGCCTCCAGTTCCGGCACCACGCACCAGGTCTACAGTGCGCCGTATCCGGCCAGAGCCATCCGTCTCCCCAGCGCCATCTGAGCCATCCGTCTCCCCAGCGCCATCTGAGCCATCCGTCTCCCCAGCGACATCTGAGCCATCCGTCTCCCCAGCGCCGTCTGAGCCATCCGTCTGCCATGAGCCTGCAAAGCCGCCCGTCTGCCATGAGCCTGCAAAGCCGCCCGTCTGCCATGAGCCTACAGAGCCGTCCGCCAGACAGGAGCCGCTAGAGCCGTCCGCCAGACAGGAGCCGCTAGAGCCGTCCGCCAGACAGGATCTGCCAGAGCCGCCAACCAGACAGGATCTGCCAGAGCCGCCAACCAGACAGGATCTGCCAGAGCCGCCAACCAGACAGGATCTGCCAGAGCCGCCAACCAGACAGGATCTGCCAGAGCCGCCAACCAGACAGGATCTGCCAGAGCCGCCAACCAGACTGGATCTGCCAGAGCCGCCAGCGAGCCATGAGCAGCCAGAGCCGTCAGAGAGCCATGAGCAGCCAGAGCCGTCAGCCCGCCATGAGCGTCGAGAGCCGTCAGCCCGCCATGAGCGTCGAGAGCCGTCAGCCCGCCATGAGCGTCGAGAGCCGTCAGCCCGCCATGAGCGTCGAGAGCCGTCAGCCCGCCATGAGCGTCGAGAGCCGTCAGCCCGCCATGAGCGTCGAGAGCCGTCAGCCCGCCATGAGCGTCGAGAGCCGTCAGCCCGCCATGAGCGTCGAGAGCCGTCAGCCCGCCATGAGCGTCGAGAGCCGTCAGCCCGCCATGAGCGTCGAGAGCCGTCAGCCCGCCATGAGCGTCGAGAGCCGTCAGCCCGCCATGAGCGTCGAGAGCCGTCAGCCTGCCATGAGCGTCGAGAGCCGTCAGCCTGCATAGACCTGCCAGAGTCCCTCAGCCAGGATCTGCCAGAGTTTATCAGCCGGGACCTGCCCCTTGTCCCGGTGCTGCCCCTTGTCCCGGTGCTGCCCCTTGTCCCGGTGCTGCCCCTTGTCCCGGTGCTGCCCCTTGTCCCGGTGCTGCCCCTTGTCCCGGTGCTGCCCCTTGTCCCGGTGCTGCCCCTTGTCCCGGTGCTGCCCCTTGTCCCGGTGCTGCCCCTTGTCCCGGTGCTGCCCCTTGTCCCGGTGCTGCCCCTTGTCCCGGTGCTGCCCCTTCTCCTGGTGCTGGCCGTTTATTTAGGGGATGTGAGTTTTAGGGTGGTCATTGGGAGGGGTAGACAGAAGCGTTGGGTGACTATGGTGGTGTGGGGACAGCGTCCAGAGCCGGAGCCACCACCGTGGTCAACTGCCCACCCAGACCCTCCCCTGGACTTTGTGCTGGTGCGCCCGGCGTTCGCACCTTGAGGGGGGGGTTCTGTAACAGTCCTGACCTGTTTTATGTTGTTTTTTATGTGTTTATGGTCAGGGCATGTGTTTTGGGTGGGCAGTCTATGTTATCTGTTTCTATGTTGGTTTTGGTTGCCTGGTATGGCTCTTAATTAGAGGCAGGTGTTTTGCGTTCTCCTCTAATTAAGAGTCATATTTAGGTAGGGTGTTCTCACTGTTTGTTTGTGGGTGATTGTCTTCCGTGTCTGTATGTTATTTCGTACCACACGGGACTGTTTCGGTTTATGTAGTCTGTTTCCTATTCGTGCGTTCTTCGTGTCTATGTAAGTTCTCATGTTTAGGTCAGTCTACGTCGTTTGTTATTTTGTATCATTTCAAGTGTAGTTCGTGTTCGTTTTTTCGTCTTGTTTAAATAAATATGTATTCAAACTTCGCTGCGCCTTGGTTCCCTCAATACTCCTCCTTTTCCGAAGATGGAGAGGAGGAGGATCGCCGTTACAGAATCACCCACCACGCTAAGACCAAGCGGCAAGGGAAAGCTCGACAGGAAAACAAGGATTTCTGGACTTGGGAGCAGATATTGAATGGAGAAGGTCCCTGGGCTAAGGCAGGAGAGAATCGCCGCTCTCAGGAAGAGAGGGAGGCAGCTAAAGCCCAGGAGCGGTGGTTTGAGGAGGCAGCAAGGAGACGTGGCTGGAAGCCCGAAAAGCCATGGGAGCAGCTGGAGGCACTGGGGAGAGCAGAGGCTACCGGAGAGAGGAACCGGAGCTATGAGGGAACGCGTCTGGCACGGAAGCCCAAAAAGCCCGTAAGTAATTCCCAAAAATTTCTTGGGGGGGGGCTAGGAGGTAGTGGGCCTAGGGCAGGTAGGAGACCTGCGCCCACTTCTCAGGCTTACCATGGAGAGCGGGAGTACGGGCAGGCGCCGTGTTACGCAGTAGAGCGCACGGTGTCTCCTGTACGAGTGCATAGCCCAGTGCGGGTTATTCCACCTCCCCGCACTGGTAGGGCTAGATTGGGTATTGAGCCAGGTGTCATGAGGCCGGCTCAACGCGTCTGGTCTCCAGTGCGTCTCCTCGGGCCGGCATACATGGCACCTGCCTTACGCATGGTTTCCCCGGTTCGCCTACATAGCCCGGTGCGGGTTATTCCACCTCCCCGCACTGGTCGGGCAACCGGGAGTATTCAACCAGGTAAGGTTGGGCAGGCTCAATGCTCAAGAGTGCCAGTACGCCTCCACGGTCCGGTATTTCCGGCGCCACCTCCCCGCCCCAGCCTAGTACCTACAGTGCCTACACTACGCACTAGGCTATCAGTGCGTCTCCTGAGCCCAGTTCCTCCTCCACGCACTCTCTCTGTAGTGCGTGTATCTAGCCCGGTGCCTCCAGTTCCGGCACCACGCACAAAGCCTCCTGTGCGTCTCCAGAGCCCTGAACACACTGTATATTCTCCCCCTACTAATCCTGATGTGCTTGTCCTCAGCCCGGTGTCACCAGTGCCGGTACCTCGCATCAGGTATAGAGTGGGCTTTGAGAATACAGTGTGCCCTGTCCCTGCTCCCCGCACTAGTAGGAAGGTGCTTATCCTTAGCACGGTGCCTCCAGTTCCGGCACCACGCACCAGGTCTACAGTGCGCCGTATCCGGCCAGAGCCATCCGTCTCCCCAGCGCCATCTGAGCCATCCGTCTCCCCAGCGCCATCTGAGCCATCCGTCTTCCCAGCGACATCTGAGCCATCCGTCTCCCCAGCGCCGTCTGAGCCATCCGTCTGCCATGAGCCTGCAAAGCCGCCCGTCTGCCATGAGCCTGCAAAGCCGCCCGTCTGCCATGAGCCTACAGAGCCGTCCGCCAGACAGGAGCCGCTAGAGCCGTCCGCCAGACAGGAGCCGCTAGAGCCGTCCGCCAGACAGGATCTGCCAGAGCCGCCAACCAGACAGGATCTGCCAGAGCCGCCAACCAGACAGGATCTGCCAGAGCCGCCAACCAGACAGGATCTGCCAGAGCCGCCAACCAGACAGGATCTGCCAGAGCCGCCAACCAGACAGGATCTGCCAGAGCCGCCAACCAGACAGGATCTGCCAGAGCCGCCAACCAGACTGGATCTGCCAGAGCCGCCAGCGAGCCATGAGCAGCCAGAGCCGTCAGAGAGCCATGAGCAGCCAGAGCCGTCAGCCCGCCATGAGCGTCGAGAGCCGTCAGCCCGCCATGAGCGTCGAGAGCCGTCAGCCCGCCATGAGCGTCGAGAGCCGTCAGCCCGCCATGAGCGTCGAGAGCCGTCAGCCCGCCATGAGCGTCGAGAGCCGTCAGCCCGCCATGAGCGTCGAGAGCCGTCAGCCCGCCATGAGCGTCGAGAGCCGTCAGCCCGCCATGAGCGTCGAGAGCCGTCAGCCCGCCATGAGCGTCGAGAGCCGTCAGCCCGCCATGAGCGTCGAGAGCCGTCAGCCCGCCATGAGCGTCGAGAGCCGTCAGCCTGCCATGAGCGTCGAGAGCCGTCAGCCTGCATAGACCTGCCAGAGTCCCTCAGCCAGGATCTGCCAGAGTTTATCAGCCGGGACCTGCCCCTTGTCCCGGTGCTGCCCCTTGTCCCGGTGCTGCCCCTTGTCCCGGTGCTGCCCCTTGTCCCGGTGCTGCCCCTTGTCCCGGTGCTGCCCCTTGTCCCGGTGCTGCCCCTTGTCCCGGTGCTGCCCCTTGTCCCGGTGCTGCCCCTTGTCCCGGTGCTGCCCCTTCTCCTGGTGCTGGCCGTTTATTTAGGGGATGTGAGTTTTAGGGTGGTCATTGGGAGGGGTAGACAGAAGCGTTGGGTGACTATGGTGGTGTGGGGACAGCGTCCAGAGCCGGAGCCACCACCGTGGTCAACTGCCCACCCAGACCCTCCCCTGGACTTTGTGCTGGTGCGCCCGGCGTTCGCACCTTGAGGGGGGGGTTCTGTAACAGTCCTGACCTGTTTTATGTTGTTTTTTATGTGTTTATGGTCAGGGCATGTGTTTTGGGTGGGCAGTCTATGTTATCTGTTTCTATGTTGGTTTTGGTTGCCTGGTATGGCTCTTAATTAGAGGCAGGTGTTTTGCGTTCTCCTCTAATTAAGAGTCATATTTAGGTAGGGTGTTCTCACTGTTTGTTTGTGGGTGATTGTCTTCCGTGTCTGTATGTTATTTCGTACCACACGGGACTGTTTCGGTTTATGTAGTCTGTTTCCTATTCGTGCGTTCTTCGTGTCTATGTAAGTTCTCATGTTTAGGTCAGTCTACGTCGTTTGTTATTTTGTATCATTTCAAGTGTAGTTCGTGTTCGTTTTTTCGTCTTGTTTAAATAAATATGTATTCAAACTTCGCTGCGCCTTGGTTCCCTCAATACTCCTCCTTTTCCGAAGATGGAGAGGAGGAGGATCGCCGTTACAGTTAGACATCGAACACATCTCCAGAATAATCACACACACTTGTTGAGTCATTACCCTCTGGTGCAGTGTTTCTCTTCTCTGTTCTAGCCTCCCACACGGGCACATGATTCAACTAATCAAGTGCTTGATGATTCATTGATTAACTAAATCAGGTGTGCTAGTGAAGGGCTAGAACATAATTATGATCTGGTGTATACCCATGCAGAAATAATTATGTTTCCCAGTTCATAAAAGCAGAAACACTTAACATGATCACACTTAATGATACCAACAAGTATTCAGCTGTTCTTTACTTCTTTATATCTTTTATTTTAATTTCCCCTTTATTTTAGCAGAGAGTCCCACTGAGACCAAGGTAGAGACCAAGGGAACCCTGCATGACCAACCGCAATTACTTGTACACATTAAATACTTCCATCAAAAGCATTAAGTGTTGATCAGAGTTATCTGGCTAACTTATTGATTCTGGTGTGTAAGAAAACACCCTGGTGTTGGTTTGCGTTCTGGTTAGGATTTTGGGGGTTAGTGTTAGGAAGGAATGGACAAAATGACTTAATATTATTACTACGTCTATAATGTGTGTGTTCAGTGCTATATTGTGTATAGCTCTGTAGTGACTAAGTTACTTCCTATAAAAAAGAGAGAACTGAAAAGCACACTTGCGTGAGATAGTTACTACCCTGGTCCATGTTTAGAGAAGATTAGGGAGGAAGAGGGGAGAGAGGAGGCCAAAGAGAGAACTGCTCCCAATTTCTTTTGAGAGTGAGGAGTTTGACTGGACTGAACCAACTGGTTACTTGGAGAACAAACACACACAGAAAAATCCCTGTGCTTTGAGGGAGAGTCAGGGGGGTAATTAGTTAGGAGGTGGGTATGACCAGTGGTGGAAAAAGTACCCAATTGTCATACTTGAGTAAAAGTAAAGATACATTCGTAGAAAACTACTAAAGTCAAAGTCAAAGTCACCCAGTAAAATTCTACTTGAGTAACAGTCTAAAAGTATTTGGTTTCAAATATACTTAAGTATCAAAAGTAAATGTAATTGCTAAAACATACTTAAGTATCAAAAGTAAAAGTATAAATCATTTCAAATTCCTTATATTAAGCAAACAAGATTACACCATTTTCTTGTTTTTTACATTTACGGAAAGCCAGGGGCACGCTCCCACACTTAGACATAATTTACAAACAAAGCATGTATTTAGTGAGCCCGCCAGATCAGAGGCAGTAGGGATGACCAGGGATGTTCTCTTGATAAGTGTGTGAATTAGACCATTTTCCTGTCCTGCTAAGCATTCAAAATGTAACAAGTACTTTTGAGTGTCATTGAAAATGTATGGAGTAAAAAGTACATAGTTTTCTTTAGGAATGTAGTGAAGTAAAAGTAAAAGATGTCAAAAATAGAAATAGTAAAGTAAAGTACAGATATCCCCTAAAAGTAGTACTTTTAAGCATTTTTACCTAAGTACTTTATACCACTGGGTATGACAACACACGCACGCACGCACGCACACACACACACACATTAGAGAGAACTCAAATACTGATAGATATGTGGACGTTCAAAGACACACACTAATGCGCACACACCTGGACGTAGATGTTATTCCTGTGTAATTACAGTATATGCCATATTTGTATTAATTCACAAGTGGAGTACAGCCTGATTACTGAAGGGAGTGTGTGTGTATATGTGTGTGTATGTGCTTGTGCATGTGTGTGTGTGCCCTCCCTCAGTTAGTAGATTAGTGAGAGATTGCCAGGGCTGCAGATAAGAGGATTTGAGTGGAATTTGTGTCATTCTATCGGCGGAGGAATAGATTTATATTGATTTTAATCAGAGAGAGACAGATTCACTGAACCACAGATAATATAGATGGGGAGAGATAGAGAGAGGCAGAGAAGGTGTCAGAGGTAAACACAGAAAGAGAGAGAGCAAGCAACTGACGAGAGGAGAGAGAATATTAGAGAGAAGATAGAGGTTCTCCAAAACAAAAACACACGACACGCTGGCCGGGTGTTTCTACACTTGGAGAGAGAATGAAAGATCAATGGAACATCAGGACACTTTTATGAGGACGAAGAGCTAACAACACACTCATCACATCTTGGAGTATTTGAAGAAATGCAGCTGTGTGGTGAGTGATCATCGACCACAACCATCAACATTGCAACCACAACCACAACCATCATCACTGCAACCACGACCACAACCATCATCACTGCAACCACGACCACAACCATCAACATTGCAACCACAACCACAACCATCAACATTGCAACCACAACCACAACCATCATCACTGCAACCACGACCACAACCATAATCACTGCAACCACGACCACAACCATCAACAGTGCAACAAGGACCACAACCATCATCACTGCAACCACGACCACAACCATCAACAGTGCAACCACGACCACAACCATCATCACTGCAACCACGACCACAACCATCAACCCCAACCCCTGACTGTGATCGGAGCGATCATAGTTCTATTGGAGTCCCTGCTTTAAGTGACCGTCATTTCTTTTTCTAATATGCTTTTATTAGTTCATGTTTCCCTGGAAAAACATTGACACATGTTATTGCTCTGTGGACTATACTGGCTACATAAAGATGAACTGAACTCCTGACCTCTAACTCCAACCCTGACCACATCATGAACGCTGTCCTTCTGGCCGTAAAGTGGCTGTGCTTGGTCTGGGCTGTGACGTGGCCTGTAACAATGGTGACAGGGACCCGTAACCCGGGACGACGGAGGCACAAAGACGTTTACGTGGGGGAGCACAGCAAGAACAAACACAGAGGGTAGGAGGACACATAAAATAGGCATGCTGGCCGGGGGTTGGGGTCAATTCCTTTTGAATTCCAGTCAATTCAGAAAGTATACTGAAATTCAAACTCTCCAATGTTTGGAATTGGAATTTGGTTTACTTTCTGAATTGACTGGAATTGAAATGGAATTGACCCCAACCCTGGCATGCACACACATAACTTCGTAACCCTGTAAACCACATACCTCCATAACCCTATACATCCTGTAATTCAGTGCTTCTCAAACCTCTCCTGGGGACACACAACCGTTCCATGTATTTGATCTATTCAGTGCTACAACAAAATTGTGAAATGTCTGGCAGTCCCAAGGAGAGGTTTGAGAACCATTGCTGTTATTTTTTCATTGCTCTTACTCCCCGATCTGGGGTCCACCTTGGCTTCCAGCTATATCAGTCTTCATCAAGTTACGGAGTGCCAGCCCGGAAGAAGTCTGGAGTGATTCCAGGGAGTAGCTAATTACCAAATTTGGCAGTGTGTGTATGTGGGAGGGCTGTTGTGAAAACCGCAGGCTGTGTTTCTTCAATCAAACCCTACAATTACATTCTTATTAAAGAAACATATTTCTCAACTATTGCAGGGTGTTGGGGTGTGTGGGTTTATAATGTGTGTTGTCTTTCCAGGCGTATAGACCATAAACTGACGAGGCAGGACAGCACCAAGTCTCTACTCATTAAGACTGAACAGCTGCTGAGGATCGAGGAGCACGACTTCGCTATGAGACCTGGCTTTGGAGGTGAGAAACACGCATGTCCACCATGCACAGGAAACACAAAAACTAATCCAATCAGTCACTCTCTGTCCCCCTTTAATGATGCGTACGATGGCTGTGCTATGAGAGGATCTGCAGGCCACTGGGTTTCCCTGAACACATCGCTCCCAAACCAACACTGACCCACATTACACTGTGTGTGTGTGTGTGTGTGTGTGTGTGTGTGTGTGTGTGTGTGTGTGTGTGTGTGTGTGTGTGTGTGTGTGTGTGTGTGTGTGTGTGTGTGTGTGTGTGTGTGTGTGTGTGTGTGAGTGTGTGTGTCCTTCATACTACCCAAAGGCCTTCATACTACCCAAACAGGTAATTGACAGTGAGAGAGAGAGTTGACTGGTTAATAAATCTTTAACTTTAATATAGAGATGTTTATTCTGTTGGTTTATGAGTCACTCTGTGTAACAGGAGGAAGCAGAGGCTTAATTAGAAGATGTGGTGTGTGTGTGTGGTTTGTTGAATTGTGAGGGAGGTTCATTTAAAACAATGTTTATTGGGCTGAAAGGCTGCTAGCATTCAGAGAACATCAACATACTTCACACCCATAAAGAAATGATCAATAAAAACACACACATATAATAATCGCACCACCGTTGATGGCTGCCGTTTTACGGGCTCCTAACCAACCGTGCTATTATGTTTATTTATTTGCATTGTTTGTAACTAATTTTGTACATAATGTTGCTTCTACCTTCTCTTATGACTGAAAATAGTTTCTGGTCATCACAACAGCGATTACTCACCTCGAACTGGACTAAGACTTTTTATTTAATGAGTCTGATGTGAAGGATATACTGGTTTGTCAAGACAAGGCCCAAATTCCCGCCATCAGCGTGAAGAAAAGATGGAGAAAAAGGTGGTGGAGTGCCTTGTAAGAATTCGCCGATGAGTAGGTAAACCACCACTACCCTTCGTATTTTTGGCCGACGTGCAATCATTGGAAAACAAACTGGACGATCTACGATTAAGACTATCCTACCAACAGGACATTAAAAACTGTAATATCTTGTGTTTCACGAGACGTGGCCAAACGACGACACGGATAATATAGAGCTGGCTGGCTTCTCCGTGCATCGGCAGGACAGAGCAGCTACGTCTGGTAAGAAGAGGGGAGAGGGTGTGTCTATTTGTCAATAACTGCTGGTGCGCGATGTCTAATATTAAAGAGGTATTGTTCGCCAGAGATAGAATACCTTATTATAAGCTGTAGAACACACTATCTACCAAGAGTGTTATCATCTGTATTTTTCATAGCCGTCTATTTACCATCACAAACCGATGCCAGCACTAAGACTGCACTCAACCAGCTGTATAAAGCCATAAGCAAACAAGAAAATGCTCATCATCCAGAAGCGGCGCTCCTAGTGGCTGGGGACTTTAATTCAGGCAAACTTAAATCCATTTTACCTCATTTCTACCAGCATGTCACATGCAACCAGAGGAAAAAAATACTCTAGACCCTCTTTACTCCACACACAGAGACGCATACAATGCTCTCCCTCACCCTCCATTTGGCAAATCTGACTATAACTCTATCCTCCTGATTCCTGCATACAAGCAAAAACTAAACCAGTAAGTACCAGTGACTCGCGCAATAGGGAAGTGTTCAGATGACGCGAATGCTACACTACAGGACTGTTTTGCTAGCACAGACTGGAATATGTTCCGGGATCCATCCAATGGCATTGAGGAGTTTACTACCTCAGTCACCGGCTTCATCAATAAGTGCATCAATGACGTCGTCACCACATTGACCGTACGTACATTTCCCAACCAGAAGCCATGGATTACAGGCTACATCCGCACCGAGCTAAAGGCTAGAGCTGCCGCTTTAAAGGAGCGGTACACTAATCCGGACGCTTATAAGTGCTCGTCGGATGTGGCAGGGCTTGAAAAATATTACGGACTACAAAGTGAAACCCAGCCGCGAGCTGCCCAGATGAGCTAAATGCCTTTGATGCTCGCTTCGAGGCAAGAAACACTGAAGCATGCATGAGGGTGTTGGTGTTTGTTTCTCTGTTTTGGTGGTTTGGATGAGGAGCTCTGCCAGTCCTGACCAGATGTGTGTGCGTGTGTGTTCTCAGGTGCAGCCATCCCTGTAGGCATTGATGTTCAGGTGGAGAGCATCGACAGCATTTCAGAGGTCAACATGGTATGAGCCTGTGTACCCTTGGTGTTTAATCTATACATGTGTGTGTATAATCAACACACGTGTCTGCGTGTGTTTAATCATGAGTGTGTGTTCTGCTCAGGACTTCACCATGACTCTGTACCTGCGCCACTACTGGAAGGATGAGCGGCTGGCATTTCCATCTCGTAGCAACGTGAGCAGGACATTTGATGGGCGTCTGGTGAAGAAGATGTGGGTTCCTGACGTGTTCTTCGTCCACTCCAAGAGGTCCTTCATCCATGACACCACCATGGAGAACATCATGATCAGGGTCTATCCTGACGGAAGCATACTCTACAGCGTCAGGTAGAGCATCAATGTGTGTGTGTGTGTGTGTGTTACTATATGTAGGTTTACTGTATCTTATCTGTTGGCATATGATTATTATGTGGGTGTTATAGGATCACAGTGACTGCTCTTTGCTCCATGGACTTCAGCAGCTTCCCTCTGGACACACAGAACTGTTCACTGGAACTAGAGAGCTGTGAGTCACACTGACATACACACATCACGCAGCAGCACACATGCACACACACACATACTGTAAATATAAACCTGCATATATAAATATAAACCCTAAATATAAACCTGCACCCACACTAACATTCTGATTGCTGATTGATTGGTTAAACAAATACACACCAAACTCTCTCTCTCCCTCTCTCCATCCCCCTTTCTAGATGCGTATAAGGAGAATGATCTAATGTTGTATTGGAAGAATGGCAACGACTCTCTGAGGACAGATGAGATGGTTCTGTCTCAGTTCTTCATCAAGAAGTTCCACCCTTCCAGTGGGCTGGCCTTCTACAGCAGCACAGGTCTGACTTAAAAATGGCTGTCTAACAATGATCAACGATCAATTCGACAGAGCTTGAAGAATTTTAAAAAGATAATTAGCAAATATTGTGCAATCCCGGTGTGTAAAGCTCTTAGAGACTTACCCAGAAATACTTAAAGCTGTAATCGCTGCCAAAAGTGATTCTAACATGTATTGACTCAGGAGTGTGAATACTTATCTAAATTAGATATGTCTGTATTTAATTTTCAATCAATTTGCAAACATTTCTAAAAACTGGCTTTCGCTTTGTCATTATGGGGTATTGTGTGTAGATCGGTGAGAAAACAAATATATTTATTGCATTTTGAATTCAGGATGTAACACATCAAAATGTGGAATAAGGGTATGTATGTAAGGGATTTAGTCACTTTGTCTCAATCTCTCACCCTGTCCCTTCCTTTCTCTCTTTTTCTCTCCCCTCTCTCACCCCATCACCTATCCCCTCTCTCTCTCTCTCTCTCTCTCTCTCTCTCTCTCTCTCTCTCTCTCTCTCTCTCTCTCTTTCTCTCTCTCTCTCTCTCTCTCTCTCTCTCTCTCTCTCTCTCTCTCTCTCTCTCTCTAGGTTGGTATAACAGGTTGTATATAAACTTCATCCTGAGGAGACATATCTTCTTCTTCATGCTGCAGACATATTTCCCCACCATGCTGATGGTTCTGCTGTCCTGGGTCTCCTTCTGGATTGACAGGAGGGCTGTGCCTGCACGTGTCTCCCTAGGTAAACACAAACACACACACCAGGAAACACACCCCTGAAAACACCTGGCTACACACCCAAGTTCACATGATTATACACACACTCCTCTCCCTTCAGAGCTCTACAGCCCTAACACGCCTGCCGTCCTCTCCGTTTAGAGCTCTACAGCCCTAACATGCCTGCTGTCCTCTCCGTTTAGAGCTCTACAGCCCTAACACGCCTGCTGTCCTCTCCGTTTAGAGCTCTACAGCCCTAACACGTCTGCCGTCCTCTCCCTTCAGGTATCACTACAGTACTGACCATGTCCACCATCATCACTGGTGTGTCCTCCTCTATGCCACAGGTAAGTGACTGAGTGTGTATGTGTGGGTGGGTGAGGAACTAGCGAGTTTTCTTGAGTGTTTAATTCTTACTCTCTCTCTGTGTGTGTGTGTGTGTGTGTGTGTGTGTGTGTGTGTGTGTGTGTGTGTGTGTGTGTGTGTGTGTGTGTGTGTGTGTGTGTGTGTGTGTGTGTGTGTGTGTGTGTGTGTGTGTGTGTGTGTGTGTGTGTGTGTGTGTGTGTGTGTGTGTGTGTGTGTGTGTGTGTGTGTGTGTGTGTGTGTGTGTGTGTGTGTGTGTGTTTTGCAGGTGTCCTATGTGAAGGCAGTGGACATCTACCTGTGGACCAGCTTCCTGTTTGTGTTCCTGTCAGTGATAGAATATGCTGCTGTCAACTACTGCTCTACGCTGGAGGAAATGAGACGACTGAAGAGAGGAAAGGTCAGAGGTCATCCATATTATACCTGGAGCAGAGAGCGCCTGTCCCTGACAGGATATTTGTGGGGAGAGTATTCTCTCTGCACAACACTGCTCTCTAGTGGTTAGATAGAGAAAGGACACCAAGAAATCATCACTTTCAGAAATCATCACAAGTTTCTCGCTAACTTTGTCCCCAGGTTGGAGACGATATTAGTTTATCTCCTAGTCTCCATGGTCTATGTGTATACATCTATAGATACACAGTATATCTATATGGAGATGTTATATATCTGTATGTGTGTCTGTCTGTCCCCCCATTCAGCTCCCAACCTCGTACAACGCCAGCAAAGCCATGGCCTTCGACGGCTGTTTCCATGACAGTGACATTGCGCTGACCCCGTTCCCACGTCTGCCAACCTCCATGACCTCCAACCATCACAGAACTCCACTCCAGAACCCTGAGGACCCCCCCACCGAGGGGACACGTCTCCGCCGACAACGGTCGGTGCAAGAGAACGTGGATCTGCTACTTAGCAACAGCTACTTGATCGACTCGTACTCCCGCATGGCCTTCCCTCTGTCCTACCTCCTATTCAATACCATCTACTGGAGTATGTACTCCTCCTGAGGGACCCTGCTGAGTATAGTGCTGGGACCCTACTGACTATAACTCCTCCTGAGGGACCCTACTGAGTATAGTGCTGGGACCCTACTGACTATAACTCCTTCTGAGGGATGGTCCTACTGAGTACTGGGACCCTACTGAGTATGTACTCCTCCTGAGGGAAGTAAAGGGACCTTACGGAGTATTGGCCACCTAAGGGAGGGACCTTACATGGACTCCTCCTGTGGGAATCTACTGAGGATACTACTGGCACCCTACGGAGTATGGACTCCTACTCAGGGGAACTATATAATACTGGAACCCTACCAAATTCTAAAGGGCACTTTTCTGTGTGTAATCCAATAATAATGTATGTAGCCCTTATTCTGCCCAGACTGAAACAACAAATGCTGGTCACTACCAATTAAGGAATATTAACAGAGGGGAACCTTTACTATAGCTAATTGTTGAGTGATTTGTGATTTTCAGTTTGTTTAAATTCTGTGGTGAATTAATGGTGTATCTTATGTCCTTTATTCACATATCCAGTCATATAAACTCAGCAAAAAAAGAAACGGCCTCTCACTGTCAACTGTGTTTATTTTCAGCAAACTTAACATGTGTAAATATTTGTATGAACATAACAATATTCAACAACTGAGACATAAACTGAACAAGTTCCACAGACATGTGACTAACATAAATTGAATAATGTGTCCCTGAACAAAGGGGAGGTCACAATCAAAAGTAACAGTCAGTATCTGGTGTGGCCACCAGCTGCATTAAGTACTGCAGTGCATCTCCTCCTCATGGACTGCACCATATTTGCCAGTTATTGCTGTGAGATGTTACCCCACTCTTCCACCAAGGCACCTGCAAGTTCCCAGACATTTCTGGGGGGAATGGCCCTAGCCCTCACCCTCTGATCCAACAGGCCCCAGATGTGCTCAATGGAATTGAGATTCGCTGGCCATGGCAGAACACTGACATTCCTGTCTTGCAGGAAATCACGCACAGAACGAGCATTATGGCTGGTGGCGTTGTCATGCTGGAGGGACATGTCAGGATGAGCCTGCAGGAAGGGTACCACATGAGGGAGGAGGATGTCTTCCTTGTAACGCACAGCGTTGAGATTGCCTGCAATGACAACAAGCTCAGTCCGATGATGCTGTGACACACCGCCCCAGACCATGACGGACCGTCCACCTCCAAATCGATCCCATTCCAGAGTACAGGCCTCGGTGCAACGCTCATTCCTTCGACAATAAACGCGACCATCACCCCTGGTGAGACAAAACCGCGACTCGTCAGTGAAGAGCACTATTTACCAGTCCTGTCTGGTCCAGCGGCAGTGGGTTTGTGCCTATAGGCGACGTTGTTGCCAGTGATGTCTGGTGAGGAACTGCCTTACAACAGGCCTACAAGCCCTCAGTCCAGCCTCTCTCAGCCTATTGCGGACAGTCTGAGCACTGATGGAGGGATTGTGCGTTCCTTTTGTAACTCAGGCAGTTGTTGTTGCCATCCTGTACCTGTCCCACAGGTGTGATGTTCAGATGTACCGATCCTGTGCAGGTATTGTTACACGTGGTCTGCCGCTGCGAGGACGATCAGCTGTCCGTCCTGTCTCCCTGTTGCATTGTCTTAGGCGTCTCACAGTACGGACATTGCAATTTATTGCCCTGGCCACATCTGCAGTCCTCATGCCTCCTTTCAGCATGCCTAAGGCACGCTCACGCATATGAGCAGGGACCCTGGGCATCTTTCTTTTGGTGTTTTTCAGAGTCAGTAAAAAGGCTTCTTTAGTGTCCTAAGTTTTCATAACTGTGACCAGCCTAGCGTCTGTAAGCTGTTAGTGTCTTAATGACCGTTCCACAGGTGCATGTTCATTAATTGTTTATGGTTCATTGAACAAGCATGGGAAACATTGTTTAAAACCTTTACAATGAATATCTGTGAAGTTATTTGGATTTTTACGAGTTATCTTTGAAAGACAGGGTCCTGAAAAAGGGACGTTTCCTTTTTTGCTGAGTTTATCATATCCAAGGAGCCTGAAATCTGACATTTTCATTCATCATTCAAATCAGTTGCCATGTAGTTGAGAGATTTTTTTAATAATAATTGGATTTAAACAAAAAATATTAAATGTCTATAATTTGTTGTTAATTACAAATTAGCTATATATACACACTACCAGTCAAAAGTTTTAGAACAACTACTCATTCAAGGATTTGTATTTATATTTTACTATTTTCTACATTGTATAATAATAGTGAATACATCAATACTATGAAATAACATATATCATGTAGTAACCAAAAAAGTTATAAAACAAATCTAAATATATTTTATATTTGAGATTCTACAAATAGCCACCCTTTGACTTGATGACAGCTTTGCAACCTCTTGGCATTCTCTCAACCAGCTACACCCAGAATGCTTTTCCAACAGTCTTGAGGGAGTTCCCACATATGCCGAGCACTTGTTGGCTGCTTTTCCTTCACTCTGCGGGTCCAACTCATCCCAAACCATCTCAATTTGGTTGAGGTCGGGGGACTGTGGAGGCCAGGTCATCTGACACAGCACTCCATCACTCTTCTTCTTGGTTAAATAGCCCTTACACAGCCTGGAAGTGTGTTGGGTCATTGTACTGTTGAAAAACAAATCATAGTCCCACTAAGCCCAAACGAGATGGGATGGCGTATCGCTGTAGAATGCTGTGGTAGCCATGCTGGTTAAGTGTGCCTTGAATTCTAAATAAATCACAGACAGTGTTACCAGCAATGCACCCCCACACCATCACACCTCCTCCTCCATGCTTACGGTGGGAAATACACATATGCTGTTCCCCCTCCCCGCGTCTCACAAAGAAATGACAGTTGGAACCAAAAGAAAACTATTTGGACTCCAGACAAAAGGACAAATTTCCACCGGTCTAATGTCCATTGCTCGTGTTTCTTGGCCCGAGCAAGTTTCTTCTTCTTATTTGTGTATTTTAGTAGTGTTTTCTGTGCAGCAATTCAACCATGAAGGCCTGATTCACACAGTCTCCTCTGAAAAGTTGATGTTGAGATGTGACTGTTGAATTCTGTAAACAATTTATTTTGGCTGCAATTTCTGAAGCTGGTAACTCTAATGAACTTATCCTCTGCAGCAGAGGTAACTCTGGCTCTTCCTTTCCTGTGGTGGTCCTCATGAGAACCAGTTTCATCATAGCGCTTGATGGTTTTTGCGACAGCACTTGAAGAAACTGTCAAAGTTCTTGACATTTTCTGTATTGACTGACCTTCATGTCTTAAAGTAATGATGGACTGTCGTTTGTCTTTGCTTATTTGAGCTGTTCTTGCTATAATATGGACTTGCTATATTACCAAATAGGGCCATCTTCTGTATACCCCCCTACCTTGTCACAACACAACTGATTGGCTCAAACGCGTTAAGAAGGAAAGAAATTCCACAAACAAACTTTTAAGAAGGCACACCTGCTAATTGAAATGCATTCCATGTGACTACCTCATGAAGCTGGTCGAGCGAATGCCAAGAGTGTGCAAAGCTGTCATCAAGTCAAAGGGTGGCTATTTGAAGAATCTCAAATATAAAATATATTTAGATTTGTTTAACACGTTTTTGGTTACTACATGATTCCATATGTGTTATTTAATAGTTTTGATGTCTTCACTATTATTCTACAATGTAGAAAATAGTCTAAATAAATAAAAACCCATGAATGAGAAGTTGTTCTCAAACTTTTGACCGGTAGTGTATATATAATATGTTTTTTTTGTCTCAGTTGTGGTGCCCATGGTTACAGAAAAATGTTGCTAGCTACATTACATCATGTCCTTTTGTTGGAGGTAGACTTGAAGGTCGGCGGTCTGAAAAGCAACACACTGCTAGACTAGCTGTCACGTTCGTCGTAAGGAGGAGACCAAGGCGCAGCGTGATATGAATACATACTCTTTAATTAAACAAAGAAACACGAAACAAACTAACAAAAATAACAAAACGAACGTGAAGCTATAAACAACGAGTGACGCTCTGGACTGGGTACTGTCGCCGGACGCTCTGGACTGGGTACTGTCGCCGGACGGACTGCCGAGGCGCACTGGAGGCCTGGTGCGTGGTGCCGGAACTGGTGGTACAGGGCTGAGGACACGCACCTCAGGGCGAGTGCGAGGAGGGGGAACAGGATACACTGGACCGTGGAGATGCATTGGAGATCCAGAACATAGAGCTAGCTCAATATGTCCTGGCTGGATGCCCATTATAGCCCGGCAAATGCGAGGAGCTGGAATAGAGCGCACCGGGCTAAGAATGCGAGCTGGAGACACCGTGCGCATCTCTGCATAACACGGTGCCTGACCAGTTACACGCTCCCGACGGTAAGAACGAGGAGTTGGCTCAGGTCTCCTACCTGACTCAGCCAATCTCCTCATGTGCCCCCCCCCAAAAATAAAATCTTGGGGCTGCCTCTCTGGCTTCCGTGCTAGCCGTGTACCCTCATATCTTCGCAGTTCCTCTATTCTCCGGTATTTCTCCTCGTAGTATCGCCGTTCCTCCTGCGCTGTTTCCACCTGCTTCCATGGCAAGGTCTTGTCCCCTGCCATTACCTCCTCCCTGGTCCATGTTGTCCTCCACTCATTGATGTCCATGATGTCCACTCCTCTTTATCACGCTGCTTGGTCCTTTTATGGTGGGTTATTCTGTCTCATTCGTTGTAAGGAGGAGACCAAGGCACAGCGTGATATGAATACATACTATTTAATTAAACGAAGAAACACTAAACAAACTAACAAAAATAACAAAACGAACGTGAAGCTATAAACAAAGAGTGCTGAAACAGGCAACTACACATAGACAATAACCCACAAAACCAAAATGGATAATGGCAACCTAAATAGGATCCCCAATCAGAGACAACGATAAACAGCTGCCTCTGATTGGGAACCAATTCAGGCCACCATAGACCTACATATGCCTAGACTACACACACACACCTAGACATACGAAAAACCCTAGACAATACAAAACAATCATACCCACCCTCATCACACCCTGACCTGACCAAAATAATACAGAATACATAGAATACTAAGGTCAGGGCGTGACACTAGCTAACATATGCAGAGGAGATGAAGTTAGCCAGGTGAGTTGCTTTGTGTATGTAGCTACTAATAGCTATCAAAGTAAACTCTTTCAGTAAGTTATTTGGTCAACGACTGTGAAAGCAACAGTTAACTAACACATTGTCACCAAGGCTAACGTTGTGTCGGGAACCTATAAACAAAACTTGTTCACTGGTTTATTTTGTTAGTCATATTGCTAACGTTAGCTAGTTAACTATGTCTAGCTTGATGGATGCTTACCTACCTAGCTAGCTAACTTTGCCAGATATAGCAACGGCCACTGGCACTTGGAACGGACTTCAGTCAGCTAAATTTGGCTAGCTAACGCGTTAGCTGTTTTACTTTGAATGAAAGTGAATCAGGTAATTGAGTCAGGTGGCAACTCACCAATTTACAGCTGGCCAGTTGTCGACATTTTCGAAGTTAAGTTGACTAGCTAGCTAGCTTAAGTTAGGTATGCTCGCTAAAAAAACATCCTAAAATAACTAACTTTATTAGTTAAGCTAAGCTAGTCTAAAATTGACATGAATGCTCCCACAAAGCCAGCTGACTGATCTTTTAAACTCTTGTCTGCCAATGTGGTGCAACAAGCCACATACTGGACAGAGGTGATAGTCAGCTGTCATGGTCTCTCTGGTAAGTTGCTGTCAGATGTCCAGAGTCTGAAGCAGTAGATTGTGTCTGCGTCCTGCACCATGCACATTCTCTTCTCTATCTATAGATGTCTTGCTATATATACACACACACTACATTACCAAAAGTATGTGGACACGTGCTCGTCGAAAAACATGTCATTCCAAAATCATGAGTATCAATATGGAGTTGGTCCCCCCACTTTGCTGCTAGATGTTGGAACATTGCTGCTGGTACTTGCTTCCATTCAACCACAAGAGCATTAGTGATGTTAGGGATGTTGGTTGATTAGGCCTGGCTCGTAGTCTGCGTTCCAATTCATCCCAAAGGTGTTCGATGGTGTTGAGGTCAGGGCTCTGTGCAGGCCAGTCAAGTTCTTCCACACCGACCTCGACAAACCATTTCTGTATGGACCTCGCTTTGTGCACGGGGGCATTGTCATGCTGAAACAGTAAAGGGCCTTTCCCCAAACTGTTGCCACAGAGTTGGAAACACAGAATCATCTAGAATGTCATTGTATGCTGTAGCATTATGATTTCCCTTCACTGGAACTAAGGGGCCTAGCTCGAACCATGAAAAACAGCCCCAGACCATTATTCCTCCTCCACCAAACTTTACATTGGCACTATGTATTGGGCCAGGAAGCCTTCTCCTGGCACCTGCCAAACCCAAATTTGGCCGTCGGACTGCCAGATAGTGAAGTGTGATTCATCACTCCAGAGAACGCGTTTCCACTGCTCCCGAGTGGAAACGCCTCCAACCAACGCTTGACATTGCGTATGGTGATCTTAGGCTTGTGTGCGGCCGCTCGGCTATGGAAACTCATTTCATGAAGCTCCTGACAAACAGTTCTTCTTTTAACATTGCTTCCAGAGGCAGTTTGGAACTCTGTAGTGAGTGTTGCAACCGACGACAGAACTTTTACATGCTACGCGCTTCAGCACTCGGAGGTCCCGTTCTGTGAACTTGTGTGGCCTATCACTTTGCGGCTGAGCCGTTGTTGCTCCTAGATGTTTCCACTTCATAATAACTGAACTTACATTTGACCGGGGCAACTCTAGCAGAGCAGACATTTTTTAGAAAGGGGGCATCCTATGACAGTGCCACGTTGATAGTCACTGAGTTCTTCAGTAAGGCCATTCTACTGCCAATGTTATCTCTATGGAGATTGCATGGCTGTGTGCTCCATGTTATACACCTGTCAGTAATGGGTGTGACTCAAATAGCTAAATCCACTTTTGTGTGTATGTACAGTATATATATATACACATATGCACACACACACACACACACACACACACACACACACACACACACACACACACACACACACACACATAGCTGAAGTCGGAAGTTGACATACACTAGTTTTTCAACCCCTCCACTTCTTGTTAACAAACTATAGTTTTGGCAAGTCGGTTAAGACATCTACTTTGTACATGACACAAGTAATTTTTCCAACAATTGTTTACAGACAGATTATTTCACTGTATCACAATTCCAGTGGGTCAGAAGTTTACATACACAAATTACAGAAAATTATGTCATGGCTTTAGAAGCTTCTCATAATTGACATAATTTGAGTCAATTGGAGGTGTACCTGTGGATGTATTTCAAGGCCTACCTTCAAACTCAGTGCCTCTTTGCTTGACATAGTGGGAAAATCAAAAGAAATCAGCCAAGACCTCAGAAAAATAATTGTAGACCTCCACAAGTCTGGTTCATCCTTGGGAGCAATTTCCAAACGCCTGAAGGTACCACGTTCATCTGAACAAACAATAGTATGCAAGGAAAACCACCGTCGGACCACGCAGCCGTCATACCGCTCAGGAAGGAGATGCATTCTGTCTCCTAGAGATAAACGTACTTTGGTGCGAAAAGTGCAAATCAATCCCAGAACAACAGAAAAGGATCTTGTGTTGATGCTGGAGGAAACAGGTTCAAAAGTATCTATATCACAGTAAAACGAGTCCTATATCGACATAACCTGAAAGGCCGCTCAGCAGGGAAGAAGCCACTGCTCCAAAACCGCAATATAAAAGCCAGACTACGGTTTGCAACTGCACATGGGGACAAAGACCGTACTTTTTGGAGAAATGTCCTCTGGTCTGATGAAACAAAAATATAACTGTTTGGCCATAATGACCACCGTTATGTTTGGAGGAAAAAGGGGAAGGCTTGCAAGCCGAAGTACACCATCCCAACCGTGAAGCATGTGGGGGGCAGCATCATGTTGTGGGGGTGCTTTGCTGCAGGAGGGACTGGTGCACTTCACAAAATAGATGGCATCATGAGGGAGGAAAATTATGTGGACATATTGAAGCAACATCTCAAGACATCAGTCAGGAAGTTAAAGCTTGGTCGCAAATGTGTCTTCCAAATTGACAATGACCACAAGCATACTTCCAAAGTTGTGGCAAAATGGCTTAAGGACAACAAAGTCAAGGTATTGGAGTGACCAGCACAAAGCCCTGACCTCCATCCGATAGAACATTTGTGAGCAGAACCGAAAAAGTGTGTGCGAGGAAGGAGGCCTACAAACCTGACTCAGTTACACCAGCTCTGTCAGGAAGAATGGGACAAAATTCACCCAACTTTTTGTGGGAAGCTTGTGGAAGGCTACTCGAAACGTTTGACCCAAGTTAAACAATTTAAAGGCAATGCTACCAAATAATAATTGATTGTACATAAACCTCTGACCCACTGAGAATGTGATGAAAGAAATAAAAGCTGAAATAAATCATTCTCTCTACTATTATTCTGACATTTCACATTCTTAAAATAAACTGATGATCCTAACTGACCTAAGACAGGGAATTTTTACTTGGATTAAATGTCAGGAATTGTGAAAAACTGAGTTTAATGTATTTGGCTAAGGTGTATGTAAACTTCTGACTTTAACTGTATACACACACATCCGTGTCTATGAATATCCTATCTATACCCAACCAGCTTCCCTGGTGAGCAGCAGCACCCATCGCTGAGAGGAGTCCAGACATCACATGACGTCAGATCAGTAGTTGGCCGTCCCAGCTAAGCCTCAGGTGCTGCTAACGCGGGAGACATGGTCACATGACCTCGGCCCGGAGCATCAACACCTGGTACCACAGCTCTCTGCTCACACGGGTCTGGTAGAGTAGATAACTCCTGGCCCTACATGTTTTCTCAGCTATGTGACCTGACCAATCAAACCTAGTACCTAAGTAGAACCCAGAGTTTTTGTCAGGAAAACCTACTAGCTCTAATCATTAGATACAAGTCACACACTGCGGATAGCCACAAGGAGGAATGTGCAGTTGTTCGTAACTTGTAACACCCATAACTATTTTATCCCTCCTGCTGCTCAGAGCTTCAGTTGGTATTTAGCCATAGAGTCACAGTCTAGGCATGCCTTCTGTAGTGGCCTTGCAGGGAGAGAGAGAGAGATGGTAAGCGAGTGAGTCAGTCAAATAGGGAAGAGTCAGAGAAAACAAGAGAAACAGAGGTCAAGAGGGGATAGAGTAAGTAAAGAGGGAGAGATAGAAAAAGGGGGATGGCTTCCTCTATACTCTTGCATTGGTGCTCTTCTGGCCATGTGCCAGAATACTAATCCTATTCAAACTATAACGACCCACACACACACACACACACACACACACACACACACAAACACACACACACACACACACACACACACACACACACACACACACACACAGGGAGGCTTTCTTGAGTGGCAGGGCCATGTGAGCTCCTAAACATGTGCTATTCTGGGCAGGGGAGGAGTAAAGCAGAGAGGAGGGGAAAGCAAGGGTTAGTTTGGGGTCTTTTCTTTTTGTGTGTGAGAAGGGTGAGTGAGAGGAACTGTGTCTGAGTGTTGGTGAAGTGCTGCTTTGCTGTTTTAGAAGCTGGTAGCGTAGTGAAAATGGGGTGCTGCTGCAGTAAGGAGCTGAGCCCAGGCCTGCTAAGTGAGAGGACCAGGCTGCTTCAGGCATCAAGCCCAGAGGCGCTGGGGATCAAGAACCAGGACAGACTACACACTAATGCTTTGGCTCAACATGTGTCTGACCAACTGGCTCAACACACGTGTGTACCGGACGGACCGGCCAAATGGAAACTTCAGGAACAGGAGAAGAAGAACAATGTCATCCCGGACAACGTGTCGACAGGCCCCAAGGCGAGGCATAGCAGTGTCCGTGGCATGCGGAGTGGGGGGCTACTCACTCCGCAACACTCACACGAGGAGGAACTGGCTATTATTAACGCCTCCACAGGCCCCAGCATGGTCACACAGACAAACACGGACACACACACACACATGGACTCGACGGAGGCAGGCGTGCCACACACACACGCTGCCAAGGCCAGCTGTGGGAATGTTCCATATTTGGAGGGGAGTGTGAAGAGCCCATTAAAACAGAAGATAGCAGAGAACACTATGGATAATTCCGTTAGACAAAGGATACAGAGCACCATGGAGAACCCACCCAAACAGAAGATGGAGAAGACAATGGAGAACCTAGCGAGACAGATAGAGAATACCATTCAGAACCCAGACAGACAGAGGATAGAGAAGACCATTGAGGTCCCAGAAAGACAGAGGATAGAGAACACTGTGGAGAGCCCAGTGAGACAGAGGATAGCGAAGAACGCCCTGCTCAGGTCTACCTGGTTCAACCAGACCCCGGAGCCCGGCCAGGAAGAGACAGAGGGCTGGAGGACCCCCCTGGTCGGAACATCCCCAACCCACCAGCTGTATGATATCAGAGCTGGGGGGGATTCCACTAGAGTAGGACCAGAGGAAGATGAGGAGGAAGACTGTGTCATCAGGGCAACCCTGGGGCGGGGTTTCAGGGCCAGAGCTCAGAGCTTCTACAGCATCTGTTCCATCGATGCTGACGACCTAGACACTGACCAATCCAACACAGAGGAACATACAGCCTTCATCCAATCACACACAGCGGAACCTACAGCAATCGAATCACACATAGCCAAAACTACATCCTCTATTCAATCCCACGTAGCCGAACATACAGCTTCTATCCAGTCACACATAGCCGAACCTACAGCTTTCCAATCACATTCAGAGGAACATACAGCCTCTATCCAATCACACACAGAAAAACTTAAAGCCAATGACCAATCACACAGAGTGGAACCTACAGCCTTTGACAAATCCCACGGTGAGCCCCCCGAGGCACCCGTTCTGCCGGACCTTCTCTGGAGAAGCTATGAGGACCCTCAGACTTCACAACAGGACAGCTCCATCGCCCCCGGAGACATTACAGATCCCGACATACTTGAGCTGACATCACGCCAGGAGAAGAGTGTGTGTGTGAAGGACGAGAATGTGTGTGTTAAGAAGACAGGTATTTTGTCCACAGTGAAGACTGTTGATAGCAGCCAGGAAGGAGAAAACAAAAAGAGGCATTTGAACCTCCATGATACTCATAACAATATTCCCACCCCCACATACCCCTGGCCTCCTAACCCTACCATTACAGAGGAGCAACTCACACACAGCCCCAGCCTTAGCTCTAGTCCTAGCCCCAAATCCAGCCCCCTGCTTGGGGCAGTGGATGGGGCCACATGTGTAGAGGAGATGGAGGGGATTGAGGTATACCAAGCTGTCTCAGTGAGGATGATCAGTGAGTGGCTGAAAGGAGAGACAGAGGAGGAGGAGGAGGAGGAGACCATACTCAGCAGCACAGTGGAAACCACACTAACAGAGGTATCACCAGTCTCCACACTCTCCTCACTATCCACAGTCTATCCAGTCTTTGCAGTGTCTCTACCCATGGACTTTCCTGTCCACTCATTCAAATCTGACCTTAGACCAGTGGATATGGAACATGAAGTTGGAACAAAACCTGATCAGTATAATACTACTTCTGACAGCAACGCCAAGCCTGATCAAAACACAACTCATGTGTATGCTGGGAGACCTGATAGGGATGATGTAAAACCTACTGGAAATAACAGAAGCCCTGTTGATGACTCAGAGCTCACTGATTGGCCAGTCCAGGCTGAGGATATAGTGGGAAGGTCTGCAGCAACACAGAAGGAGCCGGAAACCAGTGTGGAACAGAAACACTGGCAGGAAATGGCTGCCATCACCAGTCACCCCACAAGAGAGAGCAGCTATCCTCAGAATTGTAGAGAGGACAGAGAGAGCAGAAATCTTTCTCAGGGTTGTGAGGACATAGAGAGCGGCCATCTCTCTGAGGAAAGAGGAGGCTCTACTCCTGTCTCTCAGGACCTGCCTAGCGGGGACACTTACTTACAGCCCTGTCCTTCATCCTCCTCTTCCCATTTCCTTTCAATAGGTTCAGAATGGAGAGATGGGAGGTTGAGTTCAGAGGGAGGAACTGAACCCACTGACTGCAGAAACCTGTCTGAGAAGAACACAGAGGACGGAACACCCGCGGAGGACGGAACACCCGCAGAGGACGGAACACATGCGGAGGAAGGAACACCCGCGGAGGACGGAACACACGCGGAGGACGGAACGCACACGAAGGACGGAACACACGCGGAGGACGGAACGCACACGGACAAAAGGGCAGAGATACACACTGAGAATAGAATATCCCTCCTAGAGGATTGTGCTGCAACAGACAGTAGCGTGTGTAGTATAGGAACACAGTCTGACAGTAGTTTTGGGACACTACCTGAGGACACTGAGTGTAGTAATATAGCAACAAATGACAGTATGTTTGTCACCCCTGTTTTCCCCCCTGTGACATTTGGATTCAGCCCATTTGATGAACCCCTGAAGTTTGTTTCCCACGGCGATGACTGCTCAGATGTGGACTACCCTGTAGACGATGCAACGACGGCAGATTCCTATTTGTTGGCGGGAGTGCTGGGAGTGGAGCCTGATCAGATTGACGTTTACGCCTCGACCCCCTCTTACCAGATACAGATCCTGGGTCAGGGGTCACTGGCTGTCACCACGGACATGGACACCGTGGGGGTGAGAGGACAGGTCGAGGAAGGCGGCATGAAAGACATGGTGTCAGAACTGCTGGGAGAGGAAGGGGACCCCACCCTCTCTGGCCTCTACCCCTCTCCCTGGACGCATTTAGGGCCAGGGCTGGTAGAGGAAGAGGTCTGTGGAGGATGGGCCCAGGGGCTGGCCCAGGGTATGGTGCCCAGCCAGGGTGAGGGTGAGGAGGGCTGCGAGGAGGAGCAGCCCCCTAGCTCCATGGCCCTGCTGGGAGTCTACCCCACCTACAGCACTCTTCTGCCTCAGGACTCTTGTCTCTGGGAATGGCACCATCAGTACCAGCCTGTGAGTACTTCAGCGGTGTGTGTGTACTGTAGGGTTGAGAAAACACACGTACAGTGCATTCGGAAAGTATTCAGACCCCTTCACCTTTTCCACATGTTGTTACTTTACAGCCTCATTCTAAAATTGATTAAAAACATGTTTTCCCCTCATCAATCTACACACAATACCCCATAATGACAAAGCAGAAACAGTTTTTTTGAAATGTTTGCAAATGTATAAAAAAATATGAAATATCACATTTACTTAAGTATTCAGACCCTTTACTCAGTACATTGTTGAAACACCTTTGCCAGTGATTACAGCCTCAAGTCTTCTTGGGTATGATGCTACAAGCTTGGCACATCTGTATTTCTCAAGCTCTGTCAGGTTGGATGTGGAGTGTCGCTGCACAGCTATTTTCAGGTCTCTTCAGAGATGTTCAATCGGGTTCAATTCCGGGCTCTGGCTGGACAACTCAAGGACATTCACAGACTTGTCCCGAAGCCACTGTTGCTTTGTCTTGGCTGTGTGCTTAGGGGTCGTTGTCTTGTTGGAAGGTGAACGTTCAGCCCAGTCTGAGGTCCTGAGCGCTCTGGAGCAGGGATTCATCAAGGATCTCTCTGTACTTTGCTCCGTTCATCTTTCCTTTGTTGCTGACTAGTTTCCCAGTCCCTGCCTCCAAAAAACATACTTACAGCATGATGCTGCCACCACCATGCTTCACCATAGGGATGGTGCCAGGTTTCCTCCAAACGTGATGCTTGGCAATCAGGCCAAATAGTTCAATCTTGGTTTCATCAGACCAGAGACTCTTGTTTCTCATGGTCTGATAGTCCTTTAGGTGCCTTTTGGCAAACTCCAAAAAAGCTGTCATGTGCCTGTTACTGAGGAGTGGCTTCCGTCTGGCTACTCTACCATAAAGGCCTGCTTGGTAGAGTGCTGCATAGATGGTTGTCCTTCTGGAAGTTTCTCCTATCTCCACAGAGGAGCTCTGTCAGAGTGACCATCGGGTTCTTGGTCACCTCCCTGACCAAGGGCCTTCTCCCACCATTGCTCAGTTTGGCCGGGCGGCCAGCTCTAGGGAGAGTCTTGATGGTTCCAAACTTCTTCCATTTAAGAATGATGGAGGCCACTGTGTTCTTGGGGACCTTCAATGCTGCAGACATTTTTTTGGTACCCTTCCCTAGATCTGTGCCTCGACACAATTCAGTGTCTGAGCTCTACGGACAATTCCTTGGACCTCATGGCTTGTTTTTTTCTCTGACATGCACTGGCAACTGTGGGACCTTATTAGTGTGTGCACACTTAGAGGTGTGTGCCTTTCCAAATCATGTCCAATCAATTTAATTTACCAAAGGTGGACTCCAATCAAGTTGTAGAAACATCAAGGATGATCAATGGAAACAGGATTCACCTGAGCTCAACTTCATTGCAAAGGGTCTGAGTTCTTATGTAAATAATTTTCAAAGACTTTGCACAAAAAAATTAAAAATTAAAAATTGCTTTATCATTATGTGTAGATTTTAATTTAATCAATTTAAGAATAAGGCTGTAACGTAACAAAATGTGGAAAAAGTAAAGCGGTCTGAAAAATTTCCGAATGCACTGACAGTGGTGGCCCAAAATTTTGCCACCCTTGCACTTAAGTAACTCACAATTTCATTGAGTTGGCGATGGATGGTGCGAGTTGAAACTGTCGTACTTTGTGTCTGAAGGTCAGCTTGAATCTGTGTGGCAGTTGATCGAGGTGATTTCTCCACCATTCAAACAATCCTCCACTGCAATCTTCCATCAAGTTCTCTCTTGCGGCCACGTCCAGTGTGGTTGGCTACAGTAGCATGGGCCTTAAACTTCTTGATAACATTACGTACGATGGAAACAGGAACATCAAGGTCTCTGGAGATGGACTTGTAGCCTTGAGATTGTCCATGCTTGGCTACAATGTTGTGTCTGACCTCAGATAATTATCTGGTTTTCTTTCTTTTCTCCATGCTCATTGCGGTACACACAGTGACACAAAACAGGAAAATTAGTAATTTTCTCTATTCAAACTGGTTGAATACGTGATGTTTATACTGCAGGCACCTTCAACTCACCACAGGTGAGTTCAATTCCAAAATAAATGAGAATCACCTGCTTGAAATCAAATGATTTATAACCACTTCTAGAAGGTGCCAATAATATTGTCCGGGCCATTGTAGGATTTCTTTGTGGAATTAGCTAAGATTTTAGTAAATAAATTCATTTTTTTTTGTTTTGTTAAACTGAACATCGAAGACATACATATGTGGATACCAAAATATGTTTTAATTTCAACAGTTTTCTGGAAGAAATTGTGCGTTATTTGAAGTGCAAGGGTGACAATATTTTTGGCCACGACTGTATATGTCAATTTGCTGACGTTTAAAGACACTGAGGTTGTGTGTGTGTGTGTGTGTGTGTGTGTGTGTGTGTGTGTGTGTGTGTGTGTGTGTGTGTGTGTGTGTGTGTGTGTGTTCTCTTGCAGAAATCCACCCTGGTCTCTGAGCTCAACCCCAACGCTCAGGTATGGGCCAATCACATGCTTAGTCTGGACCCCTCTGGCTCCATCTACACTGACTCCCGTCTACCATGGCTGGGTGTTAACCAGGAAGGTAAGCATGTGGAAGTAGACAGAGTATGGAACACCGCCTAGCCATTAGTCCAGAGGTGGAAAGAGCTACTGGGTGTTCAGGCTTTTTTTTGGCTTTTATTTGTGGCAGTCTTGTAAATGCCTTAACCTGATTGGTCCTCAGGGTATGACCAGGGATATGACCCGGAGGAAGTGGGCAAGGCTCAGCTGGAACCGAGCGTCGTAGAATTCCCAACGGTCACTATGGGAAACCTGTCAACCAATGGCCTGGTCCAGGACAGCTGTCTATCAGGTACTAACGTTACTGGCTGATGGAGCTTAGAGCAAACAGGACTGTTTATCAGGTGACATCTGATACAAACATTATATGTTATTGATGTTTTCAGAGGAGCTCATCGATCAGCTGAAGACCTCACTGGAGTCCTGTCTGTCACGGTACGTATGTGTCACAGGCTGCTGATGGCACCTAAAAGAGCAACTGCCCCTAAAAATCAACTTCTCATTTTGAAAATGGTCTATGTGGCATCAATATGAGTCAGAAACATTTATTATAGAATACAAAGTGTAAATATGATCAGTTTGGTCATAAAGTCTGAGATTTGCGAGATGATAGCAGATAATGGTATGTCACGGAATGAAGAGTACCGGAAGAGTGGTCAAATTGGGTTTGGCATTCGATATCCCTATGGGGCTAGTTAAGGACCATCAGTAAATTCAACAATGTACATGTAACAATATTTTAAAAAGTCAGTAGCTCAAAATTTCAATGACTTAAAAACCAACTATAAATTGTAGAAAGTCATATACAAATATTGAAAGCAATTAACGAGACAACTAAAAGATGTGCAACATGAAAATATTGTCCCATTTACATTGTGTAATGTATTGACGGTCCCTAACTATCACCAGAGATAGGCTATCCAAAGTCAAACCAACTTTGCCATGGTCGCACACCAAACGGCTGAAGCCAATGGGCAAAATTATTTGGCTAACTCTTCCCACCTGCAAACACACACGAGACATCCCACATCAAACCACACCCAGAAACCAACTCACGTCTGAATTCAGTCATGGCCTCTTGCATTTCTTAATTATTAAAATCTAAGACAAAGACAAATCAGGAAGTGCAGTCACCCTTTAATTGGGAAGGACCGCCTCACAGTAATGGCTGGAACGGGATTGGTTGTGTTGGATACCATTACATTTACTCCATTCCAGGCATTATAATAAGACTTCCTCCTCTCACGAGTGGTCTGTGTGATTGGTCAGTGGGCAGTTAGGGTAGTTTCTGATTGGGCAGTGAAGGGTAGTTTGTTATTGGTCAGTAGGCAGTGAGTTTTTTTTAACTGATTGGCTGATGTCTCCTCAGGGAAAACCTTGCCAACGACCTCTACCTCGTCTCCCAGATGGACAGCGACCAGTTTGTTCCCATAACAACGCTAGCCAACCTCGACCACATCAAGAATCTCAGCACGGACTTGGAACTCATCTCTGACGTCCTCAAGTGTGAGTAAACCTTTTCTGTGTGCATGTATGTATGTATGTATGTATGTATGTATGTATGTATGTATGTATGTATGTATGTATGTATGTATGGACGTATGTGGGTTATTGTTGTATTGTATTACATGATTGGGTAAGATGTTTACTGGAGGGAAGGCTCTGACCGTGTCCTGTCTCCTGATTGGCTCGTAGCCTTGCCGCTGGTCGAGGTGGCAGAATGCGGGCAAAAGGTACGGCCCAATCAGGGACGCTGTATCGTCATCCTCCGAGAGGTCCCGGAGACCACACCCCCAGAGGTAAGAACCCGCCTGTTAGAAACCTGTCTTAGTCCATGGGCCAGCTGAAAAAGGTCCACCTTGTGGTGGCAAAGGTTTGATGGAATTCAATTGTTTCCCACA
Organism: Salvelinus fontinalis; assembly: GCF_029448725.1. Taxonomy (NCBI): domain Eukaryota; kingdom Metazoa; phylum Chordata; class Actinopteri; order Salmoniformes; family Salmonidae; genus Salvelinus; species Salvelinus fontinalis. The sequence goes on from NC_074689.1 coordinate 33,749,374, forward strand.
AGCTCCTGATCAAATTGATATATGATAGCCTCTCCAAAAAAATTTGCTTTCTATGTTTTTCACACAATTATACATCTTGTTGTAAGGGAGTCTATGCAATAGAATGTTTGCAGACTGATAAAGGAATGTTGAGACGTGAGAATGGTGACATGCTCATTGAAAATGACTGTGTAGGTTTTTATCAATAAAATGTCACTATACTCTGCAGAGCGTTCGATTTGCAAGGAGACCCCCAGCCCCGCTAAAACCATAGACAACTATGTGCTGTTTCAAGAGATTGTTAAATAAACTATTTGGTTTTAATATAATCACTTCTTGAAGAGCATAGTCAGAACTAGACATTTCGTATTATTCCACATTTAGCTCTATCATCAGAGTTGTACAGCATGTAACTGCATGCTTTTCATGATCAGCCAACATCAATAGATCATGTCATTTCAGATACATGAGGGTACTGTATGCCTTTGGCATGTAGCTAGCTAAGCAAACAACGTGTCAATCTTGCTTTTAGAAAGAGCTTGACATCAGTCCTTGTCCTGGTAAAATTGTCTGTCGGACATCTGTCATCAACCCTATACATGGCAAGCAAATCAAACAATATTTTTATATATAGCCATTTATACTGAACCAAAATATAAACACAACATGTAAAGTGTTGGTCTCATGTTTCATGAGCTGAAATAAAAGATCCCCAACATTTTCCACAAAAAGCTTATTTCTCTTTCATTTTTTGCACAAATTTGTTTACATCCCTGTTAGTGATCATTTCTCCTTTGTCAAGATAATCCATCAACCTGACAGGTGTGGCATATCAAGAAGCTGATTAAACAGCATGATCATTACATAGGTGCAACTTGCGCTGGGGACAATAAAAGGCCACTGTAAAATGTGTAGTTTTGTCACACAACACAATGCCACAGATGTCTCGACTGCAGGAATGTGCACCAGATTTGTTGCCAGAGAATTGAATGTTCATTTTACTACCATAAGCTGTCTCCGACGTCGTTTTAGAGAATTTGGCAGTACGTCCAACCGGACTAAATACCGCAGACCACATGTAACCACTCCAGCCTAGGACCTCCACATCCGGCTTCTTTACCTGCGGGATCGTCTGAAACCAGACACCCGGACAGCTGATGAAACTGAGGAGTATTTCTGTCTGTAATAAAGCTTTTGGGGGGGGTGAACTCATTCTGATTGGGTGGGCCTGGCACGCCAGTGGGTGGGCCTGGCTCCCCAGTGGGTGGGCCTGTGCTCTCTAATAGCTCTTCTCTCCCTGACCATCATAATCTTAACCTGTCTGGCTCTGGTGTTCCGCTAGAGGAACTCCTCCCACATTCCACTGAAAAGGCAGAGCGCGAAGTCAACATGTCCGATTTTTAAAATGTTTTACAGTGAAAACACCACATATATTTATGTTAGCTCACCACCAAATACAAAAAAGGACAGACATTTTTCACAGCACAGGTAGCATGCACAAAGCCAACCTAACTAACCAAGAACCAACCAAACTAACCAAGAAACAACTTCATCAGATGACAGTCTTATAACATGTTATACAATAAATCTATGTTTTGTTCGAAAAATGTCCATATTTGACGTATAAATCAGTTTTACATTGCAGCTACAATCACAGCTACCGTCAGAAATAGAACCGAAGCAGCCAGAGTAATTACAGACACCAACGTCAAATACCTAAATACTCATCATAAAACATTTCTGAAAAATCGATGGTGTACGGCAAATTAAAGACAAACATCTTGTGAATCCAGCCAATATTTCAGATTTTTTTAAGTGTTTTACAACAAACACAATATAGCATTATATTAGCTTACTACAATAGCCTACCACACTACCGCATTCATTCATCAAGGCACGTTAGCGATAGCAATAGGCACGTTAGCGATAGGGAATAAACCAGCAAAAGATATTAATTTTCACTAACCTTCATAAACCTTCATCAGATGACAGTCCTATAACATCAGGTTATACATACGCTTATGTTTATGGTTATACATTGTGCTAACGTAGCATCTTTTTCCCAGAATGTGCGGATATTTTTATGACACTCCAACTATTCTGACCAAATAACTATTCATAAACGTTGCTAGAAAATACATGTTGTATAGGAAATGATAGATACACTAGTTCTTAATGCAATCGCCGTGTTAGAATTCTAAAAATAACTTCATTACGATATGCAGTTTTCGTTATAGCGAGAGAGTACCCAAAACCTGGCCGCAAACGACTAGTACAACATGTTCGACAGATATATGAAATAGCATCATAAAATGGGTCCTACTTTTGATGATCTTTCATCAGAATGTTGTACAAGGGGTCCTTTGTCGGGAACAATCGTTGTTTGGATTTAGAATGTCCTCTTCTCCAGTCAATTAGCACGGAAAGCTAGCAAAGTGGCGCTAAGCTCTCCTTCCTGAACAAAGGCACACAACGCAACACGCCTAACGTCCCGAATAAATTTCAATAATCTAATAAAACTATATTGAAAAAACATACTTTACGATGATATTGTCACATGTATCAAATAAAATCAAAGCCGGAGATATTAGTCGTCCATAACGACAGCTTATCAGAAGGCAAATCCAGGTCCCTTCACGCGCTCTCCAGAAAACAGGAAACTGGTGACACGTCATGCCGAGAGCTATTATTCGACCCCAAGTTATTCACTCCATTTCTTCTCTCACTGCCTGTCGACATCTAGTGGAAGACGTATGAAGTGCATGTATTCTAATATATATCAAGGACATTAATAGGCAGGCCCTAGAACAGTGCATCGATTTCAGATTTTCCACTTCCTATCAGGAAGTTTGCTGCAAAAGGAGTTCTGTTTTACTCACAGATATAATTCAAACGGTTTTAGAAACTAGAGAGTGTTTTCTATCCAATAGTAATAATAATATGCATATTGTACGAGCAAGAATTGAGTACGAGGCCGTTTAAATTGGGCACGATTTTCCCCCAAAGTGAAAACAGCGCCCTCTGTCCTCAACAGGTTAAAATTATGCTCTCTAACCTTCAACAGTACACGTTATTTAATGAAACCTAATAATTTCGTATACATTAGTACAGTGGCTAGTTGACACGTTATAGAAATCATGTCATCAGTGATTAGGAAAAAATCCAGCAATTGGACCATTGCTGATGCCCTCGACAACCCTTAGCAGCCACTAACCAATACGTATTTCAGTAGACCCTAGACTACATTATACTATTTTTCCACAAAAAAAGTGTAATTAGTCACCATCTATGAAGGCTGTAAACCTAAGGCTTTAATACTTCACCAGCTATGTAAGTTGATGCCCTCATCATCAGGCGGCTTGTTAAAATGTCATATTGGAATGTAGTGTATATGACAGGATTCAACACATATTTTATATTTAAACAATATGGCATAATATTGTATATCAATATAGTCATTACAAACGAGTGAAAGATCCCTTTAGGAATATTATAGATACAATATTTTATTTTCAAACAATTAAAAATGTAACGGCTGAGGAAGAGAAGTTTGAAGTTTCTCATCTGAGGAGGAGAAGTTTGAAGGATCCGACCAATGCGCAGCGTGGTAAGTGTCCATAACGTTTATTTTAAAACATAAACTGAACACTATGAAATACAAAACAATAAATGTGAACATGAACGAAACCGAAAACAGTACCGTGTGGCAACAAACACTCACACGGAAACAAACACCCACAAACCAAAAGTGAAACCCAGGCTACCTAAGTATGATTCTCAATCAGGGACAACGATTGACAGCTGCCTCTGATTGAGAACCATACCAGGCCGAACTCAAAACCCCAACATAGAAAAACACACATAGACTGCCCACCCCAACTCACGCCCTGACCAACTAAATAAAGACAAAACAAAGGAAATAAAGGTCAGAACGTGACAAATATAGATATCAGTGACGCAAATACGAACCAAAACCATTGATATGAGTAGTGTTTTTGGTACATTTTTGGAACAGTTTTGCTAATGTTTTACAAAGATTATATATCTTGCAAACCTGGATAAATTGGTTGTGTTATTTGCATAACTATAATCAATTTTTTATTGCCATTAGGCATATTCCACCTATTATTGAAAGAGTTGTGACAATGTCAGACCAATTAAATTTAAACCAATGGAGCTGGTTTGCAGCCATATTGGAAAATGTTAAATCAGCAATATCTAGGCATCATTGTTTAGACTTTTTTTTGCTTTATGTAAAGTTTGGTGTACTCATTATGAAGGCATTTTGCAAAAATGATTAACTGTACCTCTTTGCTGGACATAATGCATTCCTATGGGATTTCAAATAGGGTGCAATGTATGGGAAGGTTTCAGATTTCATTCCTTGATGTTAATTTTTAAAATCACATTGCATATAATGTTGATTAATAAAAAGCAGTGAATGCTTCTAGAACAAAGTGTTTTAATGTAATATTTTTGGGAAACGGCAACAAAACAGCAGCTTGGACAGCTTTTTTGGCATATATTTGGCATACCACTCTTCTGGTAATATTTTGGTGAATACATATAACTGACATACTTGGGCCATCATTGTTGGTTGTCCTCATTGTAACACACATTTTAAGACATAATTGGTCTTATTACACCAATTATTTATTCAGTTATGGCCATGCAAAATGAATGCTGTTCCTCCCCATTGAAATGAATGTCGGCCATCTTGAAAATAGGTTGCTGGGACTGATTATAGACTAAATCAATGATGACTCTATATACTGTAGCTAAAAACTTCACCAATAGGTCTCCTTGTTCTGTTTGAAATTTGGTGTAGTTATCATCCCGGGTAACATGTGATAGTAAAGCACATCCCAATAGTGTCCATTCTACTTGATATACCCCAAAATGCATACTGTACATGTATGACCTTTGACGCCCCAAGGTGAGCCCATAGAGATACCATAATATGTTTTGTATTATGAAGTTTATAACATATCAAATTGCGTTAGTTTGAGAAGTTAATTCCCTGACAATAAAAAATGATCATGTCCTCAATCCTGTTGGCCCTGCATAACATATATAATGAGAAATATTTAAGATTTAATAAAGTTCATATTCAGTTAAGAGTAATTAACATAATGCTTAGCATATCTATGTTTTCCCGGCCTTTATGTAATTCACATGATTTCAAGTGTTCTGTTTGTGTCAAGGGTTGATGGTTACGAGACTCAATGTTATGTATTAAACACATACCTGTTTATAGTAACTGAAACCAGACTGGATGTACAAGGACTGAGGACACTGATATGTTATTGTATTGATGACCTTATGAACACTGTGTGACTCTGCAGCAGCTGGCAAAGTATTTTGTTGTGACGTACAAGCCTCCCAGGCTGATGTTTATGGAACATTGGTGCTGTGAGATTGGGATTTAAGGCCCTGCTTAGAGAAGGCCAGTTAGACATTTTCGCTGCTTCTGTGCTGTAGGTGTGTCCCTGTCTCACTTGTAATAAACCAGATTGATTTACGATTGACTATATCCGAGAGTGCTCTTCTTTTAAATTTATTCACCCCTTTACAGTTACCATACAGTGCATTCAGAAAGTATTCAGACCCCTTCACTTTTTCCACATTTTGTTACGTTACAGCCTTATTCTAAAATGTATTAAATTGTTTTTTGACCCCTCATCAATCTACAATCTGCCAACAATTATAAATGTTAGCAAATTTATAAAAAAAACTAAAAAAACGTGAATATCACATTTACTTAAGTATTCAGACCCTTTACTCAGTATTTTGTTGAAGCACCTTTGGCAGCGATTACAGCCTTGAGTCTTCTTGGGTATGATGGTACAAGCTTGGCACACCTGTAATTGGTGAGTTTCTCCCATTCTGTTCTGCAGATCCTCTTAAGCTCTATCACGTTAGATGGGGAGCATCGCGCACAGCTATTTTCAGGTCTCGCCAAAGATGTTCGTTCGGGTTCAAGTCCGGGCTCTGGCTGGGCCACTCAAGGACATTCAGAGACTTGAGTGGATCCCCAAGCCACCCCTGCGTTGTCTTTGCTGTGTGCTTAGGGTCGTTGTCCTATTGGAAGGTGAACCTTCGCCCCAGTCTGAGGTCCTGAGCCCTCTGGAGCAGGTTTTCATCAAGAATTTCTGTGTACTTTGCTCCATTCACCTTTCCCTCGATCCTGACTAGTCTCCTTGTCGCTGAAAAACATCCCCATAGCATGATGCTGCCACCATGCTTCACAGTAGGGATGATGCCAGGTTTCCTCCAAACGTGACGGTTGGCATTCGCGCCGAAGAGTTCAACCATGGTTTCATCAAATCAGAGATTCTTGTTTCTCATGGTCTGAGACTCCTTTAGGTGCCTTTTGGCAAACTCCAAGCGGTCTGTCATGTGCCTGTTTCAGAGGTGTGGCTTCCATCTGGCCATTCTACAATAAATACAATTTTATTTGTCACATGCGCTGAATACAACAACACCTTACAATGAAATGCTTACTTACTCAACAATGCAGTTTTAAGAAAAATACAACAAAAAAATAAAAAGTAATAAGTAATTAAAGAGCAGCAGTAAAATAACAATAGTGAGGCTGTATACAGGGGGTACCGGTACAGAGTCAATGTGCGGGGGCACCGGTTAGTCAAGGTAATTGAGGTAATATGTACATGTAGGTAGAGTTATTAAAGTGACTATGCATAGATAATCGATAATAAGCAGCGAGTAGCAGCATCGTAAAAGAAGGGGGGGGGGGGGGGGGGGGTGGATGCAAATAGTCTGAGTAGCCATTTGATTAGATGTTCAGGAGTCTTATGGCTTGGGGGTAGAAGCTGTTTAGAAGCCTCTTGGACCTAGACATGGCGCTCCAGTACTGCTTGCCGTGCGGTAGCAGAGAGAACAGTCTATAACCAGCGTGGCTGGAGTCTTTGACAATTTTTAGAGCCTTCCTCTGACAGAGGTCCTGGATGGCAGGAAGCTTGGCCCCAGTGATGTACTGGGCCGTACACACTACCCTTTGTAGTGCCTTGCGGTCGGAGGCCGAGCAGTTGCCATAGCAGGCAGTGATGTAACCAGTCAGGATGCTCTTGATGGTGCAGCTGTAGAACCTTTTAAGGATCTAAGGACCCATACCAAATCTTTTCAGTCTTCTGAGGGGGAATACGTTTTTTCGTGCCCTCTTTATGACTGTCTTGGTGTTCTTGGACCATGTTAGTTTGTTGGTGATGTGGACACCAAGGAACTTGAAGCTCTCAACCTGCTCCACTACAGCCCCGTCGATGAAAATGAGGGCGTGCTCGGTCCTCCTTTTCCTGTAGTACTCAATCATCTCCTTAGTCTTGGTTATGTTGAGGGATAGGTTGTTATTCTGGCACCACCAGGCCAGGTCTCTGACCTTCTCCCTATAGGCTGTCTCGTCGTTGTCGGTGATCAGGCCTACCACTGTTGTGTCATTGGCAAACTTAATGATGGTGTTGGAGTCGTGTCTGGCCATGTAGTCATGAGTGAACAGGGAGTACAGGAGGGGACTGAGCACGCACCCCTGAGGGGCCCCCGTGTTGAGGATCAGCGTGGCAAGTGTGTTGTTACCTACCCTTACCACCTGGGGGCGGCCCGTCAGGATGTCCAGGATCCAGTTGCAGAGGGAGGTGTTTAGTCCCAGGGTCCTTAGCCTAATGATAAGCTTTGAGGGCACTACGGTGTTGAATGCTGAGTTGTAGTCAATGAATAGCATTCTCACATAGGTGTTCCTTTTCTCCAGGTGTGAAAGGGCAGTGTGGAGTGCAATAGAGATTGCATCATCTGTGTATCTGTTAGGGTGGTATGGAAATTGAAATGGGTCTGGGGTTTCTGGGATAATGGTGTTGATGTGAGCCATGACCAGCCTTTCAAAGCACTTCATGGCTAAAGACGCGAGTGCTACGGATCGGCAGTCATTAGGCAGGTTACTTTAGTGTTCTTGGGCACAGGGACTATGGTGGTCTGCTTAAAACATGTTGGTGTTACAGACTCAGACAGGGAGAGGTTGAAAATGTCAGTGAAGTCACTTGCCAGTTGGTCAGCGCATGCTCGGAGTACACGTCCTGATAAACCGTCTGAACCTGTGGCCTTGTGAATGTTGACCTGTTTAGGTCTTACTCACATCGGCTATGGAGAACGTAATCACACAGTCATCTGGAACAGCTGATGCTCTCATGCATGTTTCAGTGCATGTTTCAACAAACGTACAGTCAATAACGCAATAGAAAAATCTGTATACAGTGTGTGCAAATGAAGTAAGGAGGTAAGGCAATAAATAGGCCAATGGTGGCAAAGTAATTACAATTTAGCAATTTACACTGAAGTGATATATGTGCAGATGAGGATGTGCAAGTAGAAATACTGGTGTGCAAAAGAGCAGAAATACAAGGTAAGTAGTTGGTTGGATGGGCTATTCACAGATGGGCTGCAGTGATCGAAATAGTTGTTGCGAAATAGGAAGCCGATTCTAGATTTAATTTTGGATTGGAGATGCTTAATGTGAGTCTGGAAGGAGAGTTTAGAGTTTAACCAGACACCTAGGTATTTATAGTTGTCCACATATTCTAAGTCAGAACCGTCCAGAGTAGTGATGGTAGTCGGGCGGGAGGGTGCGGGCAGCAATCGGTTAAAGAGCATGCACTTAGTTTTACTAGCATTTAAAAGCAGTTGGAGGCCACGGAAGGAGTGTTGTATGGCATTGAAGCTCATTTGGAGGTTTGTTAGCACAGTGTCCAAAGAAGGTCCAGATGTATACAGAATGGTGTCCTCTGCATAGAGGTGGATCAGAGAATCACCAGCAGCAAGAGCGACATCATTGATATATACAGAAAAAATAGTCGGCCCGAGAATTGAACCCTGTGGCACCCCCATAGAGACTGCTAGAGGTCCGGACAACAGGCCCTCCGATTTGACACACTGAACTCTATCTGAGAAGTAGTTGGTGAACTAGGCGAGGCAGTCATTTGAGAAGCCAAGGCTATTGAGTCTTCCGATAAGAATGCATAGTGGAGAAGGTACGGTGGGATTCCAAATGGTCAGTGATCTGTTTGTTAACTTGGCTTTCGAAGATTTTAGAAAGGCAGGGCAGGATGGATATAGGTCTATAACAGTTTGGGTCTAGAGTGTCTCCCCCTTTGAAGAGGGGATGACCACGGCAGCTTTCCAATCTTTGGGGATCTCAGACGATACGAAAGAGAGGTTGAATAGGCTAGTAATAGGGGTTGCAACAATTTCGTCTGATAATTTTAGGAATAGAGGATCCAGATTGTCTAGCCCAGCTGATTTGTAGGGATCCAGATTTTGCAGCTCTTTCAGAACATCCGCTGTCTGGATTTGGGTGAAGGAGAAAGGGGGGCTTGGGAAAGTTACTGCAGGGGGTGCTGAGATGTTGGCCGGGGTAGGGGTAGCCAGGTGAAAAGCATGGCCAGCCGTAGAAAAATGCTTATTGAAATTATCGATTATCGTAGATTTAACGGTGGTGACAGTGATTCCTGTCCTCAGTACAGTGGGCAGCTGGGAGGAGGTGCACTTATTCTCCTTGGACTTTACAGTGTCCCAAAACTTATTGGAATTAGTGCTACAGTATGCAAATTTCTGTTTGAAAAAGCTATATATATTGGCTCCTGACTTCCCTGAAAAGTTGCATATCGCAAGGGCTATTCGATGCTAATGCAGAACGCCACAGGATGTTTTTGTGCTGGTGAAGGGCAGTCAAGTCTGGGGTGAACCAAGGGCTATATCTGTTCTTAGTTCTACATTTTTTGAATGGGGCATGCTTATTTAAGATGGTGAGGAAAGCACTTTTCAAGAGCAACCAGGCATCCTCTGCTGACGGGATGAGGTCAATATCCTTCCAGGATACCCGGGCCAGGTCGATTAGAAAGGCCTGCTCACTGATGTGTTTTAGAGAGCATTTGACAGTGATGAGTGATGGTCGTTTGACCACGGACCTATTACGCACGCAGGCAATGAGGCAGTGATCGCTGAGATCTTGGTTGAAGACAGCAGAAGTGTATTTAGAGGGCAAGTTGGTCAGGATGATATCTGGTTACGGATTTTGTTACGGATTTGGGGTTGTACCTGGTGGGTTCCTTGATCATTTGTGTGAGAACAGCAGCTTGTGAGCTAAAGCTCTACCCTTTAGCTCAGTGCTGATGTTGCCTGTAGTCCATGGCTTTTTGTTGGGGTATGTACTTATAGTCACTGTGGGGCTGATGTCATCTACACACTTAGTGGTTAGAGCGTTGGACTAGTAACCGGAAAGTTGCAAGATCGAATCCCCGAGCTGACAAGGTAAAAATCTGTCGTTCTGCCCCTGAACAAGGCAGTTAACCCACTGTTCCTAGGCCGTCAATGGAAATAAGAATTTGTTCTTAACTGACTTGCCTAGTTAAATGAAGGTAAAATAAAAAATGGATCAAGCCAGTGACTGATGTTGTGTACTCAATGCCATCGGAAGAATCCCAGAATATATTCCAGTCTCAAAACATTCCTGTAGCTTCCTGTAAGCAGGAATCAGGAGGATAGAATTATAGTCAGATTTGCCAAATGGAGGAAGAGGGAGAGCTTTGTACGCATCTCTTTAGTCCCCCCCCCCCCCCCCCCCCCTCTGGTTGCACATTTAACATGCTGGTAGAAATTAGGTAAAACGGATTTAAGTTTCCCTGCATTAAAGTCCCCTGCCACCTCTGGATGAGAGTTTTTCTGTTTGTTTAAGGCCTTATACAACTCATTGAGTGCGGTCTTTATGCCAGCATCGGTTTGTGGTGGTAAATAGACAGCTACAAAGATTATAGATGAAAACTCTTTTGGTAGATCGTGTGGTCTACAGCTTTTCATGAGATACTCTACCTCAGGCGAGCAAAACCTCAAAACTTTCTTAGATATCGTGCACCAGCTGTTGTTTACAAATATACATAGACTGTCACCTTTTGTCTTAACAGAGGCTGCTGTTCTATCCTGCCGATACAGTGTGTAACCCGCCAGCTGTATGTTGTTCATGTCATATGATGTTACAGTTTTTAATATCCTGTTGGTAGGATATACGTGCTTGCAGTTTGTCCACTTTATTATCCAGCAATTGTACGTTGGCCGATAGTACCGTTGGTAAAAGCAGATTAACCACTCGTCGCCGGATCCTTACAAGGCACCCTGATCACCTTCCGCGATATCTCCGTCTTTTTCTCCTGCGAATGACAGGGATGAGGGCCTCGTCGGGTGTCTGGAGTAAATCCCTCTCGTCCAACTCATTAAAGAAAAATTATTCGTTCAGTTTAAGGTCAGTAATCGCTGTTCTGATGTCCAGAAGCTCTTTTCGGTCATTCGAGACGGTAGCAGCAACATTATGTACAAAATAAGTTACAAACAATGCAAAAACCAACAAAATAGCACAGTTGGTTAGGAGCCCATAAAACGGCAGCAGTCCCCTCTGGTGCCATTATACATAATAAAGGCCTGATTGGTGGAGTGCTGCAGAGACGGTTGTCCTTCTGGAAGTTTCACCCATCTCCACAGAGGAACTCTGGAGCTCTGTCAGAGTTACTATCGGGTTCTTGGTCACCTCCCTGACCAAGGCCCTTCTCCCCCAATTGCTCAGTTTGGCCGTGCAGCCAGCTCTAGTAAGAGTCTTGGTGATTCCAAACGTCTTCCATTTAAGAATGATGGAGGCCACTGTGGTCTTGGACCTTTAATGCTGCAGACATTTTTTGGTACCCTTCTCCAGATCTGTGCCTCGACACAATCCTGTCTCTGAGCTCTATGGACAATTCCTTCAACATCGTGGCTTGGTTTTTACTCTGACATGCACTGTCAACTGTGGGACCTTATATAGACAGGTGTGTGCCTTTACAAATCATGTCCAATCAATTGAATTTACCACAGGTAAATGTAAAGTGTTGGTCCCATGTTTCATGAGCTGAAATAAAAGATCACAGAAATGTTCCATTCGCACAAAAAGCTTATTTCTCTCATGTTGTGCACAAGTTTGTTTAAATCCCTTTTAGTGAGCATTTCTCCTTTGCTAAGATAATCCATCCACCTGACAGGTGTGGCAAATCAAGAATCTGATTAAACAGCATGAGTGTTACAAAGGTGCACCTTGTGCGGGGGACAATAAAAGTCCACTCTACAATGTGCAGTTTTGTCACATAAAACAAGTTTTGAGGGAGCATGCAATTGGCATGTTGACTGCAGGTATGTCCACCAGAGCTGTTGCCAGAGAATGTAATGTTAATCTCTACCATAAGCCACCTCCAATGTCGTCTTAGATAATTTGGCAGTATGTCCAACCGGCCTCACAACCGCAGACCAAGTGTGTGGCGTTGTGTGGGCGAGTGGTTTGCTGATGTCAACGTTGTGAACAGAGTGGTGGGGTTATGGTATGGGCAGGCATAAGCTACGGACAATGAACAGAATTGCATTTTAAAGATGGCAATTTGAATACACAAAAATACTGTAACGAGATCCTGAGGCCCATTGTGAAGCCGATTTTTTTTTTTAAAGGTATCTGTGACCAACAGATGCATATCTGTATTCCCAGTCATGTGAAATCCATAGATTAGGGCCTAATGAATGTATTTCAATTGACTGATTTCCTCATATGAACTGTAACTCAGTAAAATCTTTGAAATTGTTGCATGTTGCGTTTTATATTTTTGTTCAATATATGTTCAATTTGTCCTGCTGGCCCATGGATTATGTGTGTGTTTCAGTGCTGATGTGCGTGTTTATTTTGTTAAACCACCAGGAGGTAAAGGCTCTGTTTGCGTGTGAGAGCCTCCCCAGGATCCAGAGCTGTGAGTTTGCCCAGAACGACAACTGGTTCATCACCTTTAAAACTGAGGCTGACGCTCAACAGGTACAGCTGGGAGAGACAGAGACTGGGGTTACGGAGGTTAACAACAGCTGGGAGAAGGATTTATTCTCTAGACATTCATGCAGATTTCATTCAGCTGCAGATTTCATTCACGTGTGTGTGTGTGTGTGTGTGTGTGTGTGTGTGTGTGTGTGTGTGTGTGTGTGTGTGTGTGTGTGTGTGTGTGTGTGTGTGTGTGTGTGTGTGTGTGTGTGTGTGTGTGTGTGTGTGTGTGTGTGTGTGTGTGTGTGTGTGTGTGTGCCAGGCATTTCAGTACCTGAGAGAGGAGGTGAGGACGTTCCAGGGAAAACCCATCAAGGTGAGTTGAGACTTTTTATTTATTTATTTAACCTTTATTTAACTAGGCAAGTCAGTTAAGAACAAATTCTTATTTACAATGATGGCCTACCCCTGCCAAACCCTAACCTGATCTAAATATTTTTCTATACATGATGCAAGTGCCAGTCACATGATAAAAGATTGATTGATTGCCTTGTTGAATAATAAATTGATCAGGCACGGATCAAGGCCAATGTGATGGCAGTCACATCTTACGCTCCAAAGAATGGCTACAGGCCCCGCGCAATGGACTCCTGCACCAATCAGCAGCCATACAACCCATACTACGCCCCTCCCACTTTCCAGCAGCCCCACCCACAGCTTTACCCAATGACCAATCAAAGTTTGGCTGCCATGGCCGGATACACGGACCCTGACCTGGTGAGATGGACACACACACGTACACAGATGCAGGTACAAGCATTTTCTCTCACACTGGTGTCATTGGTGTTCTGTACAGCAGATGGCGTCATTATCTGGCTTCATGAACGGCTTCCCAGGAGGCCCCAGCTTCAAAATATCCCCCTCATACAGACACAGGTACTACACTCCTCACTCTCTTTCTCATTCTGGAGAGACGTCTCTCTCCTTCTCCCAAGCTATCATTTTCTCTCTATTTCTTTGTTTCTCTCTCTCTCCATTTCTGTGTTTTTCTTGATGATGGAACCATGGTTGTAGTTAGGTTGTTGTGATGTTACATGTGTTTCTCTCTCTCTCCTCCAGAAGGGGGAACCGTGGGCAGCGGGACCAGAGGCGGCGTTCTGGCGACAGGGAGCCGGGTCTTCTGGATGACCCCCCCTTCTTCCCAGAGCATGTACCAATAGGCCCCCCTGGCCCCCACAGGCAGGGCCGGCCACGGTTACCAGGCAACAGGCGTAGGGAGGGAGAGGGGGGTCAGCGTGGAGGGAGAAGGGAGTCAAGGTCCTCCCCAAGCACTGGCATAGGAAGGTAATGACCTCTAACCTCCAGCCCTTAGAGACGGGACTCTTCCTGATAACTCATGTTCAGTAGAGACTAAACAAAATATAAAATGTTTTTTAGGTACCACGTGAACTGAAGAAAGATAATAGCGATGTTTTCATTAACTTGTCCAGTGATTTTTTTTTTTTTTAATTGCATGCTATGCTACAGTGCATTTCCATTGAACTATATTGTCAATAAAATCAGCTGGATGTAATAATTTCACACCTAAAAGAACCCACTTTCGCAAAAACCTACAATGTCGAATAGAAATTAATTGGTTGAAGGTTTTCCATTACCTACAGTATTTAGGCAAATTGCGCATAAGGCCTAATAACTTGGCGACAGTGCCCTCCCACCTATCTGTTTTATGTCTCAGGTAGCCTGCAAAGCCAGCATGGATAGAATGCAATAATTGACTAATATTTACCATATTCTAATAATTCTTGTGTGCCAACATATCGCCAAGGTCCATGGTGCCATGGTGAAACTTGCACTCCTGTAGATCTGAAACAATTGTACGATGAAACTTGCCAGACAACCAGAACAGCAAGGCAAAGCAATTCAGGCATTCAGAAAGTCAGGACAAAAATAGATTTTGCAAAGAAGTGGGCATTAGAATGAAATGTGGAGTGGAGCTTTATAGTTACGAGCACGGCCGACCAGCTCATTAGACAGAATTAGGCGGCCACCTATGGCATCAGATTGACGAGGGCGGTATTTTCTGAGCTAAACTGACCAAGACGCAACTCCAACAACAACACATGAAACCCCACATAATTCTGCTCAAAAACAATGACAGTTTCTCACAACCAGTGGCATAAGGGCTTTTTAGCTGAATGCAAATGCCACCCTGTGATAAGCAATGCCCACTTTGTAAAAGGCAGGGGCACAAAATATTTTGCTTGTCCATTCACAGGGCGCCTCTCCATGGTACTGTTGGAGAGACACATCGCTGTGGTGCGACACTAACGCAACGTTCCATAAATCGTGTAACAGATATAGGATATGGTTAAAAGAGTGTGGCCTTTTCTGTAGCCTACAGGCTGGAGATGACATGTATGACAATGTAATGAGACAGACACTTTTTATGTAGGTTATCATGTAGGTTTCTCCGATCAAATAGCCTAACCTAAATGGCGCCCATTCAAATAAAAATGCACTGACATTTTAACAAACAACATATCCTAAAAACAGGACAAGTCAAAGGAGAATGGACAACCACAAGTGTTGTCTAGGAGTTTCACCCCATTGTCATGATCAGTGGTTTCAAGTTAGCATCCGTCAATTGTTTTGACAAGCTGATCATAGCGAAAAAGAAAATAGTTCTGCATTTCCAGCTTTGTAAACACATTGTAAAATAGGCTCACAATAACTCCTGATAAAGTTGGGTAGCCGATATTCAGAGCTTAAATAGCCTAATTAATTAGTCACAGGAATCAGGATTAATAAAGCCAATGCTACGGCCTACCACATGGAATGACATTCATAAAATTCTGTTGCAGGCCACATGGTAGGATACACCCCAGTAAGCACGAGCCGAAGACTTTTTGATGTCTTTTTTTGGTGTTTTATAAACGGTAGTCTTACCACATACAGTGCATTCGGAAAGTATTCAGACCCCTTGACCTTTTCCAAGTGTTGTTAAGTTACAGCCTTATTCTAAAATGGTTTGAATTATTTTTCCTCATCAATCTACACAAAATACCCCATAAACTGGTTTACATAAGTATTCAGACCCTTTACTCAGTACATTGTTGAAGCACCTTTGGCAGTGATTTACATACTTGAGTCTTCTTGGGTATGACGCTGCAAGCTTGGCACGCCTGTATTTGAGAAGTTTCTCCCATTATTCTCTGGAGATCCTCTCAAGCGCTGTCAGGTTGGATGGGGAGCGTCGCGCTGCACAGCTATTTTCAGGTCTCTCCAGAGATGTTTGATTGAGTTCAAGTCTGGGCTCTGTCTGGAACTCTCAAGGACATTCAGAGACTTGTCCCAAAGCCACTCCTTCGTTGTGTTGGCTGTATGCTTAGGGTCGTTGTCCTATTGGAAGGTGAAACTTCGCCCCGGTCTGGAGCAAGTTTTCATCAAGGATCTCTCTGTACTTTGCTCCATTCATCTTTCCCTCGATCGTGACTAATTTCTCAGTCCCTGCCGCTGAAAAACATCTCCACAGCATGATGCTGCTACCCATGCTTCACCGTAGGAATGGTGCCAGGTTTTCTCCAGACGTGATGCTTGGCATTCAGGCCAAAGAGTTCAATCTTGAGTTCATCAGACCAGAGAATCTTTAGGTGCCTTTTTTCAAACTCCAAGCGGGCTGTCATGTGCCTTCTACTGAGGAGTGGCTTCCGTCTGGCCACTCTACCATAAAGGCCTGATTGGTGGAGTGCTGTAGAGATGGTTGTCCTTCTGGAAGGTATTCCCATCTCCACAGAGGAACTCTGGAGCTCTGTCAGAGTGACCATCGGGTTCTTGGTCACCTCCCAGACCAAGGCCCTTCTCCCCCGATTGCTCATTTTGGCCGGGCGGTCAGCTCTAGGAAGAGTCTTGGTGGTTCCAAACTTATTCCATTTAAGAATGATGGAGGCCACTGTGTTCTTGGGGACGTTCAATGCTGCAGAATTTCTTTGGTACACTTCCCCAGATCTGTGCCTTGACACAATCCTGTCTCTGAGCTCTACGGACAATTCCTTCGACCTCGTGGCTTGGTTTTCACATGCACTGTCAACTGTGGGATCTTATATAGACAGGTGTGTGCCTTTCCAAAGCATGTCCAATCAATTGAATTTATCACAGGTGGACTCCAATCAAGTTGTAGAAACATCTCAAAGATGATCAATGGAAACAGGATTCACCTGAGCTCAATTTTGAGTCTCATAGCAAAGGGTCTGAATACTTATGTAAATAAGGTATTTTGGCTTTTTATTTTTAATATATTTGCAAAAATTTCAAAAAACTGTTCCCGCTTGTCATTATGAGGTATTGTGTGTAGATTGATGAGATTTTTAAAAAATGTAATCCATTTCAGAATAAGGCTGTCACGTAACAAAATGTGGAAAAAGTGAAGGGGTCTGAATACTTTCCGAATGCACTGTAGATGGGCATTCATAAGATTATATTTCAGGCAACACTGTAGGCTACACCTCAGTAATCATGGACCGACACCGATGCCTTTTGGACGTCTTTTTTTGGTGCAGTCTGGACTGGCCTTGATTTCCACATCCACTGATATTCGTTTTTGGTCCGGTCCGGACATTGGTTTTTGGTCTCCCCTAGGATGGCAGAACGGCAAGGACCGGCCCTGGTTACGCGATGACATCACGGGCCCTGCATACTTTCAAAATTATTCAGCAATCAATATTTATTTGAAAAATACTTTTTTTAAATTGATTGTCTTAGTAAAGCTTGACAAAAGAAAATCTCTGTCGAACGAAAAGAAAAATCCACCTCTGTCGAACGAAAAGAAAAATCCACAAATTTCGACGATCTTTAGAAAAGTTATCCACATTCTGTTCTTTCCATTACACATGCCGCAGTGATTTTTTTGTTGTAGACATTGCTTTTGTTGAATAAAGCTGGGTCAATAAGAAACCTGCCTATTGATTCTCTCTCTCTGAAGGAGAGGCCCCATTGGTCAGAGGAGGAGAAGAGATGAGAAGTACACTGTAAGTACTTAACATGTGGATGGCTTTGGGAAAATGTCAAGGAAAAGCTCTTATTTGTGAGTGTTGTTTTTGTGTGTCTGTGGATATGTATGTCTGTGTATAACAATATGTGTATATAAACGTATGTATGTTTAGAGAGAGCCCCCCAAGTCGCCCCCCCGCTCCTTGTCTCCCAGTCTGGAGCTGGGCCCTACTAGCTTCCCCCCACTGCCCCCGGCAACAGCCTCCAGAGAAACACTTACCATAGCAACCAGCAATCACAAAGCAACCTGCAACCACAAGGTAACCAAGAGTCACACACACATACACACTCACACATGCCGTCTACTTTCTTGTAAGGTTGTTTTTCTTGTTACAGAGTGCAGTTACAGACAGCAGTACCAGCCAATCAACCACTGTGACATTACAAGACCTCCAGCCTATCACAGTATTGCCTCAGAAAACCCTCCCCCCAGAGTGAGTATATTCTCCTTCCTTTGAATCATCATTGCTGTGGAATGGGTCCCTTTCACAATGTGTTTTGTATGATTACTTCAAGGAAGAAGAATACATGCAGACTCATGTCTGTGTTATGGTTGTGTTGTGTTATGGTTGAGGGTTGTGGTTGATGGTGGTTGTTGCTGTACCACAGGAAGCTGAAGGAAACCATGCCATCTCCCAAGAGGACCACAGCAGCTCCTCCGACCGTGAAAGAACCTCTCCAGACCACGAAGGAAAACAGACCAGCAGTGGTGAGACACCTCACAGACTACAGAGACAAACTGGTTATTAGTGAAAGTAGTGTATGCTGGGTACTGATCTGTCCTGTGTTGTGATTGGTTAGGAGTCCAAGAAGCCAAGCTACGCTGAGATCTGCCAAAGGATACGAGCCAATCAAACGCTTTGCGCAAACCCCATTGACCACACCCCATCCGGGGCGGAGCTTGCCCCAGCCTATCCTGCACAGGAGTCTGACCAGGCTCAGTTACCACGGTGACCAGAGTGAGATGGTTACTTTTGGTTGGGGAGGGCAAGAGGGGAGGAGGAGAGAAGAGGAAGATGTTTTTCAAGTCCAATAAAAAAATCTATAGCCCTTTAATGTTGATGTTTTGATTTATTTGATTTATAAAGTTTAGTTAGTTTTAGAAGCCAAGTTGTAGAACTCTTGTTTCTCTCTGCTGTCTGTCTGTCCATCTTGTGTCTGTCTCTCTGTCTGTCTGACGGAACTCTCTGAATTCTTTACGGTTTAATATTGATTAATTTATTTTTATGAATATTGATTAGTATTTAGAGCATCAGACATACTTCTGTATTAATTCCTAAGTCTAAATAACTTCAGCGGAACAGTTACAGTAACTATACGGAACACACTGGAACAGTTGCAGTAACTACACTGGAACACACTGGAACAGTTACAGTAACTACACTGGAACACACTGGAACAGTTACAGTAACTATACTGGAACACACTGGAACACTTACAGTAACTACACTGGAACACACTGGAACAGTTACAGTAACTACACTGGAACACACTGGAACAGTTACAGTAACTACACTGGAACAGTTGCAGTAACTACACTGGAACAGTTACAGTAAATACACTGGAACACACTGGAACAGTTACAGTAACTACACTGGAACAGTTACAGTAACTACACTGGAACAGTTACAGTAACTACACTGGAACACACTGGAACAGTTACAGTAACTACACTGGAACAGTTACAGTAACTACACTGGAACAGTTACAGTAACTACACTGGAACACACTGGAACAGTTACAGTAACTACACTGGAACACACTGGAACAGTTACAGTAACTATACGGAACACACTGGAACAGTTACAGTAACTACACTGGAACACACTGGAACAGTTACACTAAGTACAAACAGCCAGGCACTGAGTGCCAAGAAGCTAAAAAGCCAAGAAGCTAAACTGATTTCATATCGAAATTTGTTTCTGCATGAGTTTTAGATGTATTTATTTACTGTTTTATTTAGATGGAATGTCTTGTGTGTTGATTGGTTTGTGTTGTTTTGAGTTTGGAGGGTGGGTGTCTGTTTAGAAGAGAAACATCTGCGGTGGATATTGATATGTGTACATACAACACTGTTAGCGTTAACAAATTGAATTTGATTTGGAATCAGGGGTAGCTGAAGGGAGAGGGTGGGGGATGTAGATAAAGCTTTCAGTTCGCATTTCCTATGTTTGAGAGTGATTCAGTGTGCAAATGCGGGTAATCGATACAGAATTAAGGCACGAAAGTGAATATGTTATTTTTTCTGTACAGATGTAAATAATTTGACTATTATTAAACAAGTGCCTTTAATAATAAACAATGGGAAACTCTATGTTCGCTTAATTATTGTAAGGGAGCCTTCCCTTTAGTAGGAGGCTGTGGTCAGATTGGCAAAGTGGCGAATGGGTACACCTGAGACGGTCGCTTTCCACGGTCATGTGGTGCTGTGCTGAACTTCAGAGTTCAGTCGCTGTCTGCTTCTGTGGTGCTGAATCTCTGATTTTTTTTTACAGCTTGTTTGTTTAACCTTTTCAATCATGTGACAAAATCGACACATCCTGCTGTTTTGTGTTATGACATGCCGTGATACTATATGGAGCCTGCTGCTGTGTCTATGTGCTGATTCTTGGTATTGCATTGGTTGTGGTTTCACGGTGTGACCAGCAGGTGGCAACATCACTACATAGTCACAAAAGCCATCTGTGTACAATACAGTATCTTACAGAATCAGATGATGACGAGTAACCTTGCCTGAGACTTGACGACTTAAACTGAGCTCCCAGAGCTAAGCCTAGTGGTGTGCAGACAACCCGGCTAGTGTGCTCCTTGGCTAGTCCTGGGGATTCATATGAAGACCAAATATCCACCAGCACGGTATTGTTGCTATAATTCAATGATATTAGATATATGCTATAATTTCCAATATGCGTGCGTGTGTGTGTTTGTGTGTGGAGAGGGTGTGGTGGTCGGGTAATAATACCCCCGCCTCCCACGCTGCGACCCCTCTTGGTCATTCCCGGTACTGCGCCTCTCCTATCTGCGTCACGTGACATCAGTAGGCGCTGTGAAACAGCGCGAGTCTCATCATCAGCACCGCATCGCCAGGCAAGCAGCCTCGAGACCCACCGACCAACGGACCCTCAGTGGTCCCTCATCACAAATACTATAATAACGGAGAGGAGGTACACTCCTCACGAGACCATGTCAGGGCCCCGGTGAACAGACAAACAGATTTATTCTCTTTGTTCGCGTCGACGCACCGCTCGCCGCCGAGGAGGGGCCGCAGAATAGCGCTCTCGCTCTCTCTGGCGGAGGAGTGGGGGAAGAGGAGAGGAGAAAGCAACAGAGAGAACCGAGGTATTTTTCTACCGGATAACCTAATGGCAGAGCGCGAGGCGTCGCCGTTACCACTGGAGGTTCGCGCCCGGCTGGCGGAGCTGGAGCTCGAGCTGTCAGAGGGTAAGAACAAACCCCGGGCGCCCCGTTTTTCCGTTAACGTAGAGGAATCTCTACAGTAATGTCTCGTTCCACCCTAGACCCCCCTCCCTCTCCCCTGCTCCGCCCCTCCAGATGTTTGTCAGAGCCGCCCTCACAGTCTGCTCTAGCCGGGACCGGGTGAGGGAAGAGTGGGAGCCCACTGCGGGATTCACCCGCCTTTCTTTGTCTCTCTGGTCGTGACACATACACAGACATATGGCCCTGTGCTCGGTTCAGGTCTGAAAACTGTCTATTTGACCTTGAGAAGTACGTTTTGTCCGTGCGTCCACGGACCTGTGTGCGTGTGGTGTGTGTAGGCCTACGTGTGTGTCATGCTCAAACGAATGGATTTAATAATAGCGATACCGATGCAACACTGCGTGACAGGAGACGGTTCGGTGGTGTGTGTGTGTGCTCAGGCTCGGTGTTTTGGCCTGCACGCTCAGCAGCTGATGATGATTTCGGTTAATTTTTATGCTGACAATTGAATCTAAAATAAAATAGCCGACACCGAATCTGTTAAATCACAACCAAGCGTATCCCACCAATTGAGTGCGGATATTATTTTGCCGCATGTTATATTGTCAGATAAATTGCGCATTTGTGTCTGCATTATATAAGGTTGACATTTTTTATTAATATACATTCTCTGCTCTATAGATTGCTATCAACGCTCCTGGTGTATGTTGTGTGACGCGTCTAGCGGCCTGTGTGTATGTGGTTTACATGGACTAGCGTGTTAGGGACACCCTGTTGAACGCCTATAACCTTGATGTGTTGTTGTCAACGTTTTCTATTGCAGACAGATTTGCAGTATCTTATGATTGCTAGAGTGTTGGTTCCCAACCCAGCTGTCCCTCCATATGCTGTTCAATCAGAGCAGAACCAGGACATGGCAGATACTGGTGGACAGTGTTTCCCCTAGTGTTTTTTTCAGCAAGGGTGGGTGCATTGCTAGTAGTGTAGCAATGCAATGACATGCTAGCTGTTCCCATTAACTTCCAGTCGCCATTTAAAAGTATGTCTCGTGGGGCACCGCTGCTAAATGACTATAGAGGAAACACTGAGATAGACAGGTCCTGTATGTGGACATGGATGGATGGATGATGACAGACAGGAATGTATTAGGACAGATAGATCATGGTCTTTATCAGGTGCCACTCTGTAAAAACATTGTTGATGTAGGTGTATCACTAAAGCTTTATTTAAAAGATTTCTTGTGGGAGCAGCCAAGAGTGAGCGGACAGTGCCTTTTTCTATAGGGGTTCTGTTTTTATCCGGCTCCTTTGGCAAGCTGCTCTCTCGTCAAATCAAATTACATTTTGTTGTCACATGCAGATGTTATTGCGGGTGTAGTGAAATACTTGTGTTCCTAGCTCCAACAGTGCAGTAGTATCTAACAATTCATAAAAATACACACATCTAAAAGTAAAATAATGGAATTAAGAAATATGTCAATATTAGATTGAGCAATGTCGGTGTGGCGTTGACTATATACAGTAGAATATAATACAGTAAGTAAGTAAATAACAAAAGTTTGACCGGTAGTGTATATACTGTATTATATTCTACTGAAGCTAGTAGAGAGAATGCCAAGAGTGTGCAAAGCTGTCATCAAGGCAAAGGGTGGCTACTTTGAAGAATCTCAAATATAAAATATATTTTGATTTAACACTTTTATGGTTACTACATGATTACATATGTGTTATTTCATAGTTTTGATGTCTTCACTATTATTCTACAATGTAGAAAATAGTACAAATAAAGAAAAACCCTTGAATGAGTAGGTGTTGTAAAAACTTTTGACCGGTAGTGTACATAGATGAGTAAAGCAGTATGTAAACAATGTTTAAACATTATTAAAGTGTCTACTGTTCCATTATTAAAGTGGCCAGTGATTCCAAGTCTATGTATATAGGGCAGCAGCCTCTAAGGTGCAGGGTTGCGCAACTGGTTGGAAGCCGGCTAGTGATGGCTATTTAACAGTCTGATGGCCTTGCAGTCTCGGTCCCAGCTTTGATGCACATGTACATACCTTGCTTTCTGGATGATAGTGGGGTGAACAGGCCAAGGCTCGGGTGATGGATGTCCTTGATCTTTTTGGCCTTCCTGTGACAATGGGTGCTGTAGGTGTCCTGAAGGGCAGGTTGTTTGCTCCCTGTGATGCGTTGTGCAGACCGCACCACCCTCTGGAGAGCCCAGCGGTTGCAGGCGGTGCAGTTGCCGTACCAGGTGATACAGCCCGACAGGATGCTCTCAATTATGCATCTGTAAAAGTTTGTGAGGGTTTTAGGGGCCAAGCCAGTTTTTTTTCAGCCTCATGAGGTTGAAGAGGCGCAGTTGTGCCTTCTTCACCACGCTATCTGGACCATTTCAGATCGTCAGTGATGTGTATGCCCTGGAACATTTCACCTTCTCCACTGTGGTCCCATCGATGTGGATAGGGATGTGCTCCGTATGCTGTTTCCTGAAGTCCACGATCAGCTCCTTTATTTTGTTGACGTTGAGTGAGAGGTTATTTTACTGGCACCACTCTCCTAAGGCCCTCACCTCCTCCCTGTATGCTGTCTTGTCATTGTTGGTAATCAGGCCTATAACTGCAGTGCAAACATGATGATTGAGTTGGAGGCGTGCGTAGACACGCAGTCATGGGTGAACAGGAGGTACAGAAGGGGGCTGAGCACACATCCTTGCGTGGCCCCTGTGTTAAGGATCAGTGAAGTGGAGGTGTTGTTTCCCACCTTCACCACCTGAGGCAGCCCGTCAGGAAGTCCAGGACCCAGTTGCACAGGGCGGGGTTCAGACCCAGGGCCTCGAGCTTAATGATGAGCTTGGAGGGTGCTATGGTGTTGAATGCTGAGCTATAGTCAATGAACTGCATTCTTACATAGGTGTTCCTCTTGTCCAGATGGGATAGGGCAGTGTGCAGTGCGATGGCGATTGCATCGTCTGTGCATCTATTGGGGCGGTAAGCAAATTGAAGTGGGTCTAGGGTGTCAGGTAAGGTAGAGTTTATATGATCCTTAACTAGCCTCTCAAAGCACTTCATGATGACAGAGGTGAGTGCTACGGGGCGATAGTCATTTAGTTCAGTTACCTTTGCTTTCTTGGGTACAGGAACAATGGTGGCCATCTTGAAGCATGTGGGGACAGCAGAGTGAGATAGGGAGAGATTGAATATGTCCGTAAACACACCAGTCAGCTGGTCTGCGCATGCTCTGAGGATGCGGCTAGGGATGCCGTCTGGGCCGGCAGCCTTGCGAGGATTAACACACTTAAATATCTTAGTCACGTCGGCCACGGAGAAGGAGCCAAAAATTATTGTGCTACACAGCATATTATTCTCCCACCTTCCTCTCTTTATTTCTCTGGCCCATCGAGTGACCATTCCGTGTGTGTGAGCCCTCTGGCCCAGCTCTGGACACGTTTGTGTATAGACACTGAGGATTCTGGGACACGAGTTTCAGCCTGAAGGCACAATGTCCCCATGTTGTGTGTGTGTGTGTGTGTGTGTGTGTGTGTGTGTGTGTGTGTGTGTGTGTGTGTGTGTGTGTGTGTGTGTGTGTGTGTGTGTGTGTGTGTGTGTGTGTGTGTGTGTGTGTGTGTGTGTGTGTGTGTGAGAGAGAGAGAGAGAGATCACATGAAAGGAGATTGTAATGGATACAAAGATAAAAGGAGAAACCAGAGAGTGAAAGAGAGGGGGGGGGTACACAGAGTGATTGGCATGGCATCTCTCTCCCACTGTCTATCTGTGTGATTTTAATTTGTTCACAATGACCAATAGGGAAGGAATGCTGCTTAGACTGTAACCAATCACAGCTGGGTATAGATGTGATTCTGAAGATCAATGTGAGACACACAAAAACACACACTTTCCAAAGGTTCTTTGTTGGTTAGCAATTTTCAGTCACTTGAAGGAAAATATAATTTTCAGTTTTATTACACATTTTCTAAATAGGAAAATGAGACATTTCTTTAGTGGTTGTGACATGGACTATAGATTCCCTCTCAGCTGTATTCATAGGTTGCACTTCCGTCACTCGGTCGTGTCATGCCATTGTTATGAATGTTCTCAAGCCTCCCTCTGCCGGCGATGCCGGTGCCAAAAAGTAATGATAAGCCCAATAATTCTGGACGGAGGCTAACGGCTGTTTCTTCTAAATTACCCTATAGTGTCTTGGAAATATGATGACATTGCTAAAGTAGGCAGATATTTTGTAGGAAACAACTTTTCCATCATTATCATGTCATCAAATTTACTTTAAACAGATGGAAATGTTGTCATTAGCTAGCAAAGTTGGTCAAAAATAGCTATCAATGCTAATGTTAGCTAGCTAAAATTCTTAACTAGCTAGCTGACGTTATACTCCATCAAAAGTCAATCTGGCGACATCAAAATCATTACACAAGGTTTTCCTACAAATTATTTGCCTCCTTTTGAAATGTCCAAGCCACAGTAATGCACTTTTGAGAGTCCAAAACATCCAAACGAATGTTCAAAACTATATTAAGACGAAATGTGCAAACCATGAATAGTATGAAACTGTGAGAGACCAAGAGAAAAAGATAATTTGAAGAACGAGAGAATAGGAGAGAGAGAGAACGGGTTGTTATGAACTCTGATAATTCAGTGTGGTGTTCTCTCTCACACACTCATGCAGGGATCATTAGCCCAGTTTTCACATCTGGAAATCCA
Organism: Salvelinus fontinalis; assembly: GCF_029448725.1. NCBI lineage: Eukaryota > Metazoa > Chordata > Actinopteri > Salmoniformes > Salmonidae > Salvelinus > Salvelinus fontinalis. Next base: position 33,775,371 of record NC_074689.1, read on the forward strand.
AGATGGCCACCAGGCCTTCTCCAGGAGAACGGTTGCTAGGCAACTCCCTCCCTGCTCGGCTGCGATAAGATTGGAAGATGGTGTCTCCCTTTTTTAAATATTTTTTATTTAACCTTTATTTAACCAGGAAGGGCTCATTGAGATTTAAAATCTCTTTTTCAAGAGCGTCCTGGCCAAGATAGGCAGCACCAAGTCATTACAAAAATTACAGACAGACAACATGAAAAACTACAAGTAATCTAGTAAAAAACAGATTTTGTGTGTGTGTGTGTGTGTGTGTGTGTGTGTGTGTGTGTGTGTGTGTGTGTGTGTGTGTGTGTGTGTGTGTGTGTGTGTGTGTGTGTGTGTGTGTGTGTGTGTGTGTGTGTGTGTGTGTGTGTGTGTGTGTGTGCGTGTGTGTGCAGAAACAGGAATGCTGTATCTGATCTGCGGAAAAGCCTCACACACACACACACACACACACACACACACACACACACACACACACACACACACACACACACACACACATGCCTGAATATCATAGCAAGAAACAGATGAGCAGATTGGACCCAGATGTTCTGGCCACTCTCCATGGTCAGATTGTGAAACACATGCTCTCGCTCTCATTCACTTGTCATTCACTCTAAAAAATAGAATGTTCTCTCACACACACTAAAGGGGTGGGTTCTGAGGCCTTGTCAAAAAACTGGGTTAACTGATACTCTTACACTCAAAACAACCTCTTTCTCTCCCCCTCTCTCTCTGCCAGGTGACATCACACAGAAGGGTTATGAGAAGAAGCGGTCTAAGCTGATCAGGGCCTACTTTCCTCATCCTGGAGGTACATAAATACACAGTCTCTGTCCTCTAGTAGAACACCAGTATGCAGCACATCTATTCTAGTCCCACTGGGTTTGACCCTCCTCGTTTAATCTCTCTCTCTCTCTCTCTCTCTCCTCTCTCTCTCTCTCTCTCTCTCTCTCTCTCTCTCTCTCTCTCTCTCTCTCTCTCTCTCTCTCTCTCTCTCTCTCTCTCTCTCTCTCTCTCTCTCTCTCTCTCTCTCTCTCTCTCTCTCTCTGGGTCACACTCTCTCTCTCTCTGGGTCACACAAGACTTTGTATTACTCCAATGCGCTGAATGTAGCAGCATATTGAATATGCTGAAAGCTCCTTCCACACTGAGAATGTTGGGGGATTTTTGTGTCTCTCTCCGTCTGTGACTTTGACTGTATCTTTTTGACTCGCTCATTCTTTTTCTGTCTGACTTTCCCTGTGTGTGTGTGTGTGTGTGTGTGTGTGTGTGTGTGTGTGTGTGTGTGCGTGAGTGCGTGCGTGCGTGCGTGCGTGCGCGCGCGCGTGCGTGTGTGTGTGTGTGCGCGCTCGTGCGTGTGTGTGTGTGTGTGTGTGTGTGTGTGTGTGTGTGTGTGTGTGTGCAGGTATGGAGGGTATGTCTCACCGCCCCCCATTTGCCCCCCCATCTGCCGCTCGCTTCCACAGACGGCGCTCTTCTGGAACACGTGATGAACGCTACCGTTCAGGTAAACACACACCTTTACTACAGATTAACCTGACTTTAGACCAGAGTTATTCAAACTGTTGCTCGATAGACACGCCTTTAGTCAGTCCTTTCACTATAAACATATAATATAGATCTAGATTTTGATTAAATTGACAAACATAATTCCTGCCCATCTCTCTCCAACACCATATCACCCCCTAGACGTCCACAGTGAGGCGGTGCAGGCAGTGTTAGCCAGACATGTGGAGAGCAACGTGGCAGTGCCTATGCCCTCCAAACGACGATCACTGGTGGTACAGACATCCATGGATGCGTACACACCCCCAGGTGAGACACACACACACATACACTTATCAGGTTATGTTCAGTGCTTGACTTGGGCAGGAGCTCCCCTGAACTGAGTAACTGCATCTCACATTTTCTACCGCTTGAGTTCCTGCACCCCGTATAGAATATTATTAGCTCCCAAGTATTGCAGATTTCCTGCACCTAAATATAATAAATCTAAATGAGTACCGGCTCCTATTTTAGTCCAAGTCAAGCACTGGTTATGATTATGTTAGTGTTATGCTGTAGTAAAGTTGAAAGAAGGTTACTGACCGTCGCTAGGCCGGTCTCCACTGTGTCATAGGGTTGGGGTTAGGTTGGGTTTTAGTTAGCTATGAGTTGTAGTTATATTGTATGAAAGTTGGATGAAGGTTACTGACCCTCACTAGGCCTGTCCCCACTGTGCTCAGACTCGTCGTCGGGCTCAGAGGAAGAGGCGGGGCCAGGCAATGACATGCCGGGAATGGAACACTGGATGACTCGCCCTGCCCACTTAGGTCCAGCCCACCTAGGCTCCACCTCCTCGTCGTCCTCGTCCACTCAGAGCGGAGGAAGTGGCAACGCAGGACGACTGGCCGACTCGCTCGCACACACACACCTCTCACACCCACACCTGGCACACGCCCACCTCACACACACACACCTGACCCAGTCACACCACGTGTCAGCTCACCACTCACAAACACACCACGGTGAGTACAACTTCACTGTGTGTATGTGTGTGTACAGGCTGTATGTGTTTATGTCTAATCTTTATGTGTGTGTCTGCAGGTATAGGGCACCTGTCTCTGAAGCGTAAGGCAGCTCTGGGCATGGCGGAGAACGGAGGCTCTCTCAGAAGATCCTGTGAGTTCGGCTCTGATATGCTGTGGCCTCCACCGCTGGAGTCTGATGGTCAGTACGCACACACACATACCTTTTTTATACATGTGCCCCACCACTGCTTTAACTCTCCCTCTCTCTTTCTGTCTCTCTCTCTTTCTGTCTCTCTCTCTTTGTCTCTGTCTCTCTCTCCTCTCTCCATCTCTTTCTGTCTCTCTCTCTTTGTCTCTGTCTCTCTCCTCCATCTCTTTCTGTCTCTCTCTCTTTGTCTCTGTCTCTCTCTCCTCTCTCCATCTCTTTCTGTCTCTCTCTCTTTGTCTCTGTCTCTCTCCTCCATCTCTTTCTGTCTCTCTCTCTTTGTCTCTGTCTCTCTCTCCTCTCTCCATCTCTTTCTGTCTCTCTCTCTTTTTCTCTGTCTCTCTCTCCATCTCTTTCTGTCTCTCTTTCTCTCTCTCTGTCGCTCCTCTTTTTCTGCCTCTCTTGCTTTCTCTTTTTGTCTCTCTGTCTCTTTCTGTCTCTCTCTCTCCATCTCTCTCTGTGTGTGTAGAGAATCACTCTGCTCCTCCTGATGTGACTGGCTATTCGTCTGACTCCTCCCACTCCCGCCCCCACTCAGAGCGCCACATAGGAACCATCGCCCGAAACACTCAGAAATACGGCAATGCCGAACGCATGGAGACTGGAGACGGTGTCCCGGTCAGCAGTCGTGTGTCTGCTAAGATCCAGCAGCTAGTGAACACTCTGAAAATGCCTCGTAGACCTCCGCTAAGAGAGTTCTTTGTTGATGACTTTGAAGAACTTCTAGAAGGTAGGAGCTATCAACCAATAAATCTATAAATAAATCAACTAAGCTTTAAATCTAGCTGTCTAGCTATTTTCTTTGTCTCTATATTTAGTGAACGTTTCTACAGTAATCTGTAGTGTGTTTAATGGTCTTATTTGCATGTTTCACAATACAGGCTGTCTCTCTTTCACTCTTTGTAGTCCAGCAGCCAGATCCTAAGCAGCCGCGTCCGGAGGGGGCAGAAATGTTGGCAGTAAGCGGAGAAGCCCTGGGGGTGGTGACTAACTGGCCCCCCTCCCTGGAGGCAGCTCTCCAACGCTGGGGAACCATCAGCCCTAAAGCGCCCTGTCTCACCAGCCTGGATACCACTGGCAAACCTCTATATGTACTCACATACGGTAACCACACCCACACACACACACGTACACACACACGCACGCACACACACGCACACACACACACACACACACACACACACACACACACACACACACACACACACACACACACACACACACACACACACACACACACACACACACACACACACACACACACACACACACACACACTTACTCAGCCTTGTGTTGTGTCCACAGGGAAGCTGTGGTCTCGGAGTATCAAGCTGGCCTATAACATCCTCCACAAGCTGGGCAGCAAGCAGGAGCCCATGTTGCGACCGGGGGACAGGGTGAGTACATGTAGAATATCCATCCCTTGAATGAAATAACTAGTAAAAATATAGTTTTTTTTGTAATGTTATTTTCAGAAGGATTAAGGTCAAGACGGATTGTAATATTTTCCCATTGTCTGTATTCGTCCGATCCACTAGGTGGCGCTGGTGTTTCCTAACAATGACCCGGTGGCCTTCATGGTGGCCTTCTACGGCTGCCTGCTGGCTGAGGTGGTCCCTGTACCCATAGAGGTGCCCCTCACACGCAAGGTACAGTACATCTAGTGGATACATAAATCAGGGGTCAGAGCACTGAGCCCTGGGGAACAACTTATTTCATTGAATTCATGTATCTTTTGTTGTATAATCAAGAAGCATATTCAATCAAATATATGTATAGAATTTTTTTGGTCTTGGACTTAAAAGTGTCTATCTTGTCCAATAGGATGCTGGCAGCCAGCAGATCGGGTTCCTATTAGGAAGCTGTGGGGTTACCGTGGCGCTGACCAGTGATGCCTGCCATAAAGGCTTGCCCAAGAGCGCTACAGGAGAGATACCACAGTTCAGAGGTAAGTGTATGTGTGTGCATGTGTTTATACATACTATATATTTTTTTTAAAGGTTAAAGTAATCAAGACCCTTGACAGTGTATGAAGGCAGCCTAATGATTGTCACTCTGTCTCTCTAGGGTGGCCTAAGCTGCTGTGGTTTGTGACTGAGTCGAAGCATCTCTCCAAGCCTCCCAGAGACTGGTTCCCTCACATCAAAGATGCAAACAGCGACACAGCATATATAGAGGTAATGCACATTCATTACTGTTACAAGGAGAACTTCTAATGCAACTCAATACACATTTCTTTAGAAAAAGCTACGTTTCATTTTTTTATATTTTTTTTATTTACTCTACACATAGACATTTTCGCTTGCATTCTCTCTCTCTCTCTCTCTCTCTCTCTCTCTCTCTCTCTCTCTCTCTCTCTCTCTCTCTCTCTCTCTCTCTATCTCTCTCTCAGTATAAAACGTGTAAGGATGGGAGTGTCCTGGGCGTGACAGTGATGAGGATCGCTCTGCTGACTCACTGTCAATCCCTCACACAGTCGTGTGGCTACACAGAAGGTAAGACACTCACTTTAAGTCAAACAGACAGTCTCTATCTCTCTCACACTCACGCACTCACTCACTCACTCACTCACTCACTCACTCACTCACTCACTCACTCACTCACTCACTCACTCACACACACACACACACACACATGTGCGCTCCCACAGACACACCCTCTGCCAGGTAATCTCTCACTCCTCTCTTTGTCTCCCTCCCTCTCTCACTCCTCTCTTCTACCCCCTCTACCTCTCCTCTCTGCAGCGGAGACCATAGTGAATGTTCTAGACTTTAAGAAGGATGTGGGACTGTGGCACGGCATCCTCACGGTAAGACCAGCTACTAGAGGTCAGGTGCAGGGAAAGTATGATAAGGGGTTAAGGGTTAGAGGTTGAAGGTTATGTGTGTCTCCCATCTCCAGAGTGTGATGAACATGATGCATGTGATCAGCGTTCCCTACTCTCTGATGAAGGTCAACCCGTTGTCCTGGATACAGAAGGTCTACCACTTCAAAGGTCAGGCACACCAACCTGTCAATCAACCACTCTATAATCAATTCATCTGTCAATCTATAAGATATTCTCATCAAGTCATATGTCAATCATTCAGTCAGTATTTGATGCCAACTTTGTGTTAGAACTGATGTCAACACTGTGTGTGTCCCTCTCCAGCCAAGGTAGCATGTGTAAAGTCCAGGGACATGCACTGGGCTCTGGTGGCCCACAGAGAGCAGAAGGACATCAGCCTGAGTTCCCTCCGTATGCTGCTGGTCGCCGACGGATCTAACCCCTGTAACTATCACTCTACTTCCCACCTCAATCTATCTTGTCCTCCCCTCCTCTCCGCTCCTGTCCTCCTTTATCCCTCTTTCCTCTCGTCCTCAGGGTCTATTTCGTCCTGTGATGCGTTCCTCAACGTGTTCCAGAGTAAAGGCTTAAGATCAGAGGTCATCTGTCCCTGTGCCAGCTCTCCTGAAGCCCTGACCGTTGCCATCAGGAGGTGCACACACATCATCATAATCAGCAGCATTCTCACTTGGTCGATCCTAGAGTAACAGACTAAACATTTAGATTTTGTTGGTATGGAAAAGTATTCTCACTAAGTGAAGTGGCTGAGGGGCACTAGCTTAGATGTGTTATAGTGTGATATAGCTCTTCCTTTCTCTCCCTGTTTCTCTCTGATCCAGGCCAGTGGAGGACAGTAGTCAGCCCCCAGGCCGAGGGGTTCTCTCCATGCAGGGTCTGAGTTACAGTGTGGTCCGCGTCGACACCGAGGAACGATTGTCAGTCCTTACTGTGCAGGATGTGGGCACTGTTATGCCTGGAGGTAGGGGTTTGTGTTTGTGTGTGTGCGTGTACATGTACATACCTGTGTGTGTGTGTTAAGCCTCCTCTCTTCTTCAGCTCCAGTTTTGTGAGGGGTGAATGTGAGGTGTAATGTGTGTGTTCTGTCCCCAGCCGTAGTGTGTGTGGTGAAGCCAGAGGGTGTGCCTCTCCTGTGTAAGACAGATGAGATCGGGGAGCTGTGTGTGTGTTCTGTCGCAACGGGAACCTCTTACTATGGATTGACAGGCATGACCAAGAACACCTTTGAGGTAAGGAGACGTGTGTGTGTGTGTGTGTGTGTGTGTGTGTGTGTGTGTGTGTGTGTGTGTGTGTGTGTGTGTTGCCTAACCATGCAGATGAGAAATTGTGTAAAATACATATAATGTGTGTGTGTATAATGTATGAGTGCATGTACAATATGTGTATAACGTGTGGGTGTTTGTTTATAATATGTGTGTATAATGTTTGTGTATGATATGTGTGTGTAGGTGTTCCCTGTAGCCTCAGGTGGAGGCCTGGTCAGTGAGTATGCGTTTGTGCGTACGGGGCTGCTGGGCTTTGTGGGTCCAGGCGGTCTGGTGTTTATCTCCGGAAAGATGGACGGCCTCATCATGGTCAGCGGGCGCAGACATAACGCTGATGACATCGTAGCCACCGCACTGGCCGTGGAGCCAATGAAATTCGTCTACAGGGGGAGGTATGCAACCGGGCCACATGTTCTGGTCAAAAGTAGTGCCCTACATAGGGAATAGTATTCTCCTCTGTAGTTTGCATGTAAAAGGTAGCAGAACATATACAGTACCTTAATAACCATCTAACTCTAACCTTCTGTCTGTACGTGGCTCCAGGATAGCAGTGTTCAGTGTGACAGTGCTGCGTGATGAGCGTATCGTGGTGGTAGCAGAACAGAGACCAGACTCTACTGAGGAGGACAGCTTCCAGTGGATGAGCCGTGTGCTGCAGGTAAAACCACCTCAACACGACCACAGTATGACCATAATGCACGTAACACCACCGCAACACGACCACAGTATGACCATAATGTAGGTAACACTGCATCAACACGACCACAATGCAGGTAACACTACCTCAACACGACTACAGTGCGACCATAATGCAGGTAACACCACCTCAACACGACTACAGTACGACCATAATGCAGGTAACACTACCTCAACACGACTACAGTACGACCATAATGCAGGTAACACTACCTCAACAAGACTACAGTACGACCATAATGCAGGTAACACTACCTCAACACGACCATAATGTAGGTAACACTACCTCAACACGACCATAATGCAGGTAACACTACCTCAACACGACCATAATGCAGGTAACACTACCTCAACACGACCATAATGCAGGTAACACCACCTCAACACGACCACAGTACGACCATAATGTAGGTAACACTACCTCAACACGACCACAATGTAGGTAACACTACCTCAACATGACCATAATGCAGGTATCACCACCTCAACACGACTACAGTACGACCATAATGTGGGTAACACCACCTGAACACGACCATAATGCAGGTAACACCACCTCAACACGACCATAGTACGACCATAATGCAGGTAACACTACCTCAACACGACCACAGTACGACCATAATGCAGGTAACACTACCTCAACACGACCACAGTACGACCATAATGCAGGTAACACTACCTCAACACGACCACAGTACGACCATAATGTAGGTAACACTACCTCAACACGACCATAATGTAGGTAACACTACCTCAACATGACCATAATGTAGGTAACACCACCTCAACACTACCTCAGCACGACCATAGTGTAGGTAACACTACCTCAGCACGACCATAATGTAGGTAACACTACCTCAACACGACCATAATGCAGGTAACACTACCTCAACACGACCATAATGTAGGTAACACCACCTCAACACGACCACAGTACGACCATAATGCAGTTAACACTACCTCAACACGACCATAATGTAGGTAACACTACCTCAACACGACCATCATGTAGGTAACACTACCTCAACACGACCATAATGTAGGTAACACTACCTCAACACGACCATAATGTAGGTAACACTACCTCAACACGACCATCATGTAGGTAACACTACCTCAACACGACCATAATGTAGGTAACACTACCTCAACACGACCATAATGTAGGTAACACTACCTCAACACGACCATAATGTAGGTAACACTACCTCAACACGACCATAATGTAGGTAACACTACCTCAACACGGCCATAATGCAGGTAACACTACCTCAACATGACTACAGTACGACCATAATGCAGGTAACACTACCTCAACACGACCATAATGTAGGTAACACTACCTCAACACGACCATAATCCAGGTAACACTACCTCAACACGACCATAATGCAGGTAACACCACCTCAACACGACCACAGTACGACCACAATGTAGGTAACACTACCTCAACATGACCATAATGCAGGTATCACCACCTCAACACGACCACAGTACGACCATAATGTGGGTAACACCACCTGAACACGACCATAATGTAGGTAACACCACCTCAACACGACCACAGTACGACCATAATGTAGGTAACACCACCTCAACACGACCATAATGTAGGTAACACCACCTCAACACGACCATAATGCAGGTATCACCACCTCAACACGACCACAGTACGACCATAATGCACGTAACACTACCTCAACACGACCACAATGTAGGTAACACCACCTCAACACGACCATAATGTAGGTAACACCACCTCAACACGACCATAATGCAGGTAACACCACCTTAACACAACCACAGTACGACCATAATGCAGGTAACACTACCTCAACACGACCATAATGTAGGTAACACTACCTCAACACGACCATAATGCAGGTAACACTACCTCAACACGACTACAGTACGACCATAATGCAGGTAACACTACCTCAACACGACCACAGTACGACCATAATGCAGGTAACACCACCTCAACACGACCACAGTACGACCATAATGCACGTAACACCACCGCAACACGACCACAGTACGACCATAATGTAGGTAACACTGCATCAACACGACCACAATACAGGTAACACTACCTCAACACGAATACAGTGCGACCATAATGCAGGTAACACCACCTCAACACGACTACAGTACGACCATAATGCAGGTAACACTACCTCAACACGACCATAATGTAGGTAACACTACCTCAACACGACCATAATGCAGGTAACACTACCTCAACACAACCACAGTACGACCATAATGCAGGTAACACCACCTGAACACGACCACAGTTCGACCATAATGTAGGTAACACCACCTGAACACGACCATAATGTAGGTAACACCACCTCAACACAACCACAGTACGACCATAATGCAGGTAACACTACCTCAACACGACCACAGTACGACCATAATGTAGGTAACACTACCTCAACACGACCACAATGTAGGTAACACTACCTCAACACGACCACAATGTAGGTAACACTACCTCAACACGACCACAATGTAGGTAACACTACCTCAACATGACCATAATGCAGGTATCACCACCTCAACACGACCACAGTACGACCATAATGCAGGTAACACCACCTGAACACGACCATAATGTAGGTAACACTACCTCAACACGACCATAATGTAGGTAACACCACCTGAACACGACCATAATGCAGGTAACACCACCTCAACACGACCACAGTACGACCATAATGCAGGTAACACTACCTCAACACGACCAGAGTACGACCATAATGCAGGTAACACCACCTCAACACTACCTCAACACGACCATAATGTAGGTAACACTACCTCAACACGACCATAATGTAGGTAACACCACCTCAACACTACCTCAGCACGACCATAATGTAGGTAACACTACCTCAACACGACCATAATGTAGGTAACACCACCTCAACACTACCTCAGCACGACCATAATGTAGGTAACACTACCTCAACACGACCACAGTACGACCATAATGTAGGTAACACTACCTCAACACGACCACAGTAGGACCATAATGCAGGTAACACCACCTCAACACGACCACAATGTAGGTAACACTACCTCAACACGACCACAATGTAGGTAGCACTACCTCAACATGACCATAATGCAGGTTTCACCACCTCAACACGACCACAGTACGACCATAATGTAGGTAACACCACCTGAACACGACCATAATGTAGGTAACACTACCTCAACACGACCATAATGTAGGTAACACCACCTGAACACGACCATAATGCAGGTAACACCACCTCAACACGACCACAGTACGACCATAATGCAGGTAACACTACCTCAACACGACCACAGTACGACCATAATGCAGGTTACACCACCTCAACACCACCTCAACACGACCACAGTAGGACCATAATGCAGGTAACACTACCTCAACACGACCACAGTAGGACCATAATGCAGGTAACACTACCTCAACACGACCACAGTAGGACCATAATGCAGGTTACACCACCTCAACACGACCACAGTAGGACCATAATGCAGGTAACACTACCTCAACACGACCACAGTACGACCATAATGCAGGTAACACTACCTCAACACGACCACAGTACGACAATAATGCAGGTAACACTATCTCAACACGACCACAGTACGGCCATAATGCAGGTAACACTACCTCAACACGTCCACAGTACGACCATAATGCAGGTTACACCACTTCAACACGACCATAATGTAGGTAACACTACCTCAACACGACCACAGTAGGACCATAATGCAGGTAACACTACCTCAACACGACCACAGTAGGACCATAATGCAGGTTACACCACCTCAACACGACCACAGTAGGACCATAATGCAGGTAACACCACCTCAACACGACCACAGTACGACCATAATGCAGGTAACACTACCTCAACACGACCACAGTAGGACCATAATGCAGGTTACACCACCTCAACACGACCACAGTAGGACCATAATGCAGGTTACACCACCTCAACACGACCACAGTAGGACCATAATGCAGGTAACACTACCTCAACACGACCACAGTACGACCATAATGCAGGTAACACTACCTCAACACGACCACAGTACGACCATAATGCAGGTTACACCACCTCAACATGACCATAATGCAGGTTACACCACATCAACACGACCATAATGTAGGTAACACTACCTCAACACAACCACAGTACGACCATAATGCAGGTAACACCACCTGAACACGACCATAATGCAGGTAACACTACCTCAACACGACCATAATGCAGGTAACACTACCTCAACACGACCACAGTACGACCATAATGCAGGTAACATTACCTCAACACGACCACAGTAGGACCATAATGCAGGTTACACCACCTCAACACGACCACAGTAGGACCATAATGCAGGTAACACTACCTCAACACGACCACAGTAGGACCATAATGCAGGTAACACCACCTCAACACGACCACAGTACGACCATAATGCAGGTAACACTACCTCAACACGACCACAGTAGGACCATAATGCAGGTAACACCACCTCAACACGACCACAGTACGACCATAATGCAGGTAACACTACCTCAACACGAGCACAGTAGGACCATAATGCAGGTTACACCACCTCAACACGACCACAGTAGGACCATAATGCAGGTAACACCACCTCAACACGACCACAGTACGACCATAATGCAGGTAACACTACCTCAACACGACCACAGTAGGACCATAATGCAGGTTACACCACCTCAACACGACCACAGTAGGACCATAATGCAGGTAACACTACCTCAACACGACCACAGTAGGACCATAATGCAGGTTACACCACCTCAACACGACCACAGTAGGACCATAATGCAGGTAACACCACCTCAACACGACAACAGTACGACCATAATGCAGGTAACACTACCTCAACACGACCACAGTAGGACCATAATGCAGGTTACACCACCTCAACACGACCACAGTAGGACCATAATGCAGGTTACACCACCTCAACACGACCACAGTAGGACCATAATGCAGGTAACACTACCTCAACACAACCACAGTACGACCATAATGCAGGTAACACTACCTCAACACGACCACAGTACGACCATAATTCAGGTTACACCACCTCAACATGACCATAATGCAGATTACACCACATCAACACGACCATAATGTAGGTAACACTACCTCAACACAACCACAGTACGACCATAATGCAGGTAACACCACCTGAACACGACCATAATGCAGGTAACACTACCTCAACACGACCACAGTACGACCATAATGCAGGTTACACCACCTCAACACGACCACAGTACGACCATAATGCAGGTAACACCACCTGAACACGACCATAATGCAGGTAACACTACCTCAACACGACCACAGTACGACCATAATGCAGGTTACACCACCTCAACACGACCACAGTACGACCATAATGCAGGTAACACTACCTCAACACGACCACAGTAGGACCATAATGCAGGTTACACCACCTCAACACGACCACAGTACGACCATAATGCAGGTAACACTACCTCAACACGACCACAGTAGGACCATAATGCAGGTTACACCACCTCAACACGACCACAGTAGGACCATAATGAAACCAGATCACAGACCTGTCAAAACGTTGCAGTAATCTGTTTTTTTTCACTACTTTTGAACTGACAGCAGAGTTTTTTTTGTTCATGATCTCTTGACTCCTCCCCTGTGTGTGTGTGATTGACAGGCGATAGACAGTATCCATGGTGTGGGTGTGTTCTGCCTGGGGTTAGTTCCAGCCAACACCCTCCCTAAGACCCCCCTGGGGGGTATACACCTGTCTGAGACCAAACAGCTCTACCTGGAGGGTGGGCTGCACCCCTGTAACGTGCTCATGTGTCCTCACACCTGTGTTACCAACCTGCCCAAACCACGACAGAAACAACCAGGTGAGACAGACAGAGAAAAAGAGAGAGAGAGACACAGTGAGAGAAAGAGGGACAGAAAGAGAGAGACCTAGAGACAGAGCTAGAGAGGCAGAGAGGGAGTGAGAGTGAGTGAGTGAGTGAGAGAGAGAGAGTGAGAGAGACCGAGACACAGAGAGAGAGAGAGAGAGAGAGAGAGAGAGAGAGAGAGAGAGGAACCTAGAGACAGAGCTAGAGAGAGGAAGAGAGAGTGAGAGGGACCTAGAGACAGAGCTAGAGAGAGACAGAGAGAGTGAGAGGGATCTAGAGAGAGAGAGGGACCTAGAGACAGAGCTAGAGAGAGACAGAGAGAGAGAGAGAGACCTAGAGACGGAGCTAGAGAGAGACAGAGAGAGTGAGAGGGACCTAGAGGCGGAGCTAGAGAGAGACAGAGAGAGTGAGAGGGATCTAGAGAGTGAGACCGAGACACAGAGAGAGCGAGAGAGAGAGGGACCTAGAGACAGCTTGAGAGAGACAGAGAGAGTGAGAGGGACCTAGAGACGGAGCTTGAGAGAGACAGAGAGAGTGAGAGGGACCTAGGGACGGAGCTTGAGAGAGACAGAGAGAGTGAGAGGGACCTAGAGACGGAGCTAGAGAGAGACAGAGAGAGTGAGAGGGACCTAGAGATGGAGCTAGAGAGAGACAGAGAGAGTGAGAGGGATCTAGAGACGGAGCTAGAGAGAGACAGAAGAGTGAGAGGGACCTAGAGACGGAGCTAGAGAGAGACAGAGAGAGAGAGAGGGACCTAGAGACGGAGCTAGAGAGAGACAGAGAGAGTGAGAGGGACCTAGAGACGGAGCTAGAGAGAGACAGAGAGAGTGAGAGGGACCTAGAGACGGAGCTAGAGAGAGACAGAGAGAGTGAGAGGGACCTAGAGACGGAGCTAGAGAGAGACAGAGAGAGTGAGAGGGACCTAGAGACGGAGCTAGAGAGAGACAGAGAGAGTGAGAGGGACCTAGAGACGGAGCTAGAGAGAGACAGAGAGAGTGAGAGGGACCTAGAGACGGAGCTAGAGAGAGACAGAAGAGTGAGAGGGACCTAGAGACGGAGCTAGAGAGAGACAGAGAGAGTGAGAGGGACCTAGAGACGGAGCTAGAGAGAGACAGAGAGAGTGAGAGGGACCTAGAGACGGAGCTAGAGAGAGACAGAGAGAGAGAGAGGGACCTAGAGACGGAGCTAGAGAGAGACAGAGAGAGTGAGAGGGACCTAGAGACGGAGCTAGAGAGAGACAGAGAGAGTGAGAGGGACCTAGAGACGGAGCTAGAGAGAGACAGAGCGAGTGAGAGGGACCTAGAGACGGAGCTAGAGAGAGACAGAGAGAGTGAGAGGGACCTAGAGACGGAGCTAGAGAGAGACAGAGCGAGTGAGAGGGACCTAGAGACGGAGCTAGAGAGAGACAGAGCGAGTGAGAGGGACCTAGAGACGGAGCTAGAGAGAGACAGAGAGAGTGAGAGGGACCTAGAGACGGAGCTAGAGAGAGACAGAGAGAGTGAGAGGGACCTAGAGACGGAGCTAGAGAGAGACAGAGAGTGAGAGGGACCTAGAGACGGAGCTAGAGAGAGACAGAGCGAGTGAGAGGGACCTAGAGACGGAGCTAGAGAGAGACAGAGAGAGTGAGAGGGACCTAGAGACGGAGCTAGAGAGAGACAGAGAGAGAGAGAGAGACCTAGAGACGGAGCTAGAGAGAGACAGAGAGAGTGAGAGGGACCTAGAGACGGAGCTAGAGAGAGACAGAGAGAGTGAGAGGGACCTAGAGACGGAGCTAGAGAGAGACAGAGAGAGTGAGAGGGACCTAGAGACGGAGCTAGAGAGAGACAGATAGAGTGAGAGGGACCTAGAGACGGAGCTAGAGAGAGACAGAAGAGTGCGTGTGTTTAGCAGAGCTGATTTAGTGAACAATGATAAGCACACTTGTCTGAAACCTGAAGAACAGTTAGCTATTATATCCCTCAACCTTCTTGTTGTAACTGTCACTGTTAATTCAAATAACGTTTTGGACACGTCTTGACCTTGTTTGTGTCTGTGTGTATGTGTGTGTTGTAGAGATTGGTCCTGCCTCTGTGATGGTGGGGAATCTGGTGTCTGGGAAGAGGATCGCTATGGCCAGCGGCAGAGACCTGGGACAGACTGATGACAACGACCAGGTAACACGTCATTCCATTGCCACAGAAATGATGGCTTGAGATGGATTATTATTATGTTGGTGTCTGTGATATCATATCCTGTCGTGTGTCCTGTAGTTCCTGTTCCTGTCAGAGGTGCTGCAGTGGAGATCTCAGACGACGCCTGATCACATCCTCTACACACTGCTCAGCTCCCGGGTAACACACACACACACACACACACACACACACACACACACACACACGCATACTATGATTTTTTTAAGGATTCTGTTATGATTGCTCTCTCTATCTCTCTCTCCCTCTAGGGGCTGGTGTCTAGTTCTCTGACCTGTCTTCAGCTCCATAAGAGGGCGGAGAGAGTTGCTGCTTTGCTGCTGGAGAGAGGAGGACTACAGGAGGGAGACCACATAGCACTGGTCTACCCACCAGGTAACACACACTCACTTAGCATGTACCCCCACACTCACTTAGCATGTACCCCCCCACACACACACTCACTTAGCATGTACCCCCACAAACACACACTCAGTTAGCATGTACCCCCCCACACACGCACACACTCAGTTAGCCTGTACCCCCACATACACACGTACACACTCACTTAGCATGTACCCCCACAAACACACACTCAGTTAGCATGTACCCCCACACACACTTACACTCTCATAGCATGTACCCCCACACACACACACACACACTCAGTTAGCATGTACCCCCACAAACACACACTCAGTTAGCATGTACCCCTAAATACACTCCTCACTCCTTTGTGTGTTGCAGGTATAGATTTGATCGCAGCGTTCTACGGTTGCCTTTACGCTGGCTGTGTTCCTATCACGGTCAGACCGCCCCACCCACAGAACATCTCAACCACACTGCCCACAGTCAAGATGATCGTAGAGGTGAGAGGTCAAACACTGAGGTCAACTAGGGGTCAATACTGCCCGGTCAGCTGGTAGAGAGGGGGATAAAGATGTAGTAGCATTCTATCTCTCTGTCCCTTCATCATCTCTCTGTCCCTTCTTAATCTCTCTGTCCCTTCATCATCTCTCTGTCCCTTCATCATCTCTCTGTCCCTTCATCATCTCTCTGTCCCTTCATCATCTCTCTGTCCCTTCATCATCTCTCTGTCCCTTCTTCATCTCTCTGTCCCTTCATCATCTCTCTGTCCCTTCTTCATCTCTCTGTCCCTTCATCATCTCTCTGTCCCTTCATCATCTCTCTGTCCCTTCATCCATCTCTCTGTCCCTTCTTCATCTCTCTGTCCCTTCATCCATCTCTCTGTCCCTTCATCCATCTTTCTGTCCTTCTAGGTCAGTCGTTCGGCCTGTGTGATGACCACAGCGGTCATCTGTAAGCTGCTGCGGTCGAAGGAGGCGGTCGCCACAGTGGACATCAGGAACTGGCCTCCCGTCCTGGACACAGGTCAGCTCTGACCACATGCAGTGTATCTGTCAGGCTGTTAGCTGGTTGTTTGTACTGGTGTATAACTGAATATTATTCTGTGTTTTCAGATGACCTGCCAAAGAAGAAGCCTCCAGCACTATATAAGCCCTGTAACCCTGATGCCCTGGCCTACCTGGACTTCAGTGTGTCCACTACTGGCATGCTGGCTGGAGTACAGGTAACATTAACTCCTAACCTCTGACCTCCATCCATGACCTCTATCCCTTGCTATGCCTAGTGTCTGACATGTTTCGTGTGTGTGTGTGTGTGTGTGTGTGTGTGTGTGTGTGTGTGTGTGTGTGTGTGTGTGTGTGTGTGTGTGTGTGTGTGTGTGTGTGTGTGTGTGTGTGTGTGTGTGTGTGTGTGTAGATGTCCCATAATGCAGTGGGAGCGTTCTGTCGATCGGTGAAGCTGCAGTGTGAACTGTATCCCTCCAGAGAGGTAGCCATCTGTCTTGACCCCTACTGTGGCCTGGGCTTCGTCCTCTGGTGTCTCTGCAGGTACACACACACACACACACACACACACCTGTTAAACAACAGTTTCAATGTCCAACAATTGACTTCCCGTTCTAACCTCTACCTCTCCAGTGTGTACAGTGGCCACCAGTCGATCCTGATCCCCCCAGTAGAGTTGGAGTCTAACCCAGCCCTGTGGCTGCTCGCTGTCAGCCAGCTCCGAGTCAGAGACACCTTCTGTTCCTACAGCGTCATGGAGCTCTGCACTAAAGGACTGGGCCTGCAGACAGAGGCACTGAAGGTACACAAACACACACACACAAACACATCTCACACGCAGAGAGAACTAAATACGCAGAGAGAACTAAATCAAATGCTCTTTGAATTGACTCAGTAAACAGTGTGTTTGTGGCCTGAGGTGTTGTCTGATTGGTCGCTGATCGACAGGCTGAGTTTATTTTAAGAGGTTAACTTTCACCAATGGAAATTGCCATGGAAACTAGGAGCTGACTCACTGAGAGAAACACATAGAGAACAGATCCAGGAACAAACAACAGCTTTATATAGCCATCAGTAGGATGAGAGGGAGGTAACGATTGAAATGTTGTGTATTTAAAGTTAATACACCCTCCCCTCACTTCTCTTCCCCCCTTTCTCTTCACCCCATCCCTCCTTCTCTTCACCCCACTCTCTCCTCCTCTTCACCCCATTCTCTCCTCCTCTTCACCCCATTCTCTCCTCCTCTTCACCCCATTCTCTCCTCTTCACCCCATTCTCTCCTCCTCTTCACCCCATTCTCTCCTCCTCTTCACCCCATTCTCTCCTCCTCTTCACCCCACTCTCTCCTCCTCTTCACCCCTCACACATCCTCTTCACCCCACTCTCTCCTCCTCTTCACCCCATTCTCTCCTCCTCTTCACCCCATTCTCTCCTCCTCTTTACCCCATTCTCTCCTCCTCTTCACCCCACTCTCTCCTCCTCTTCACCCCACTCTCTCTCCCCCCCTCCTCTTCCTCTCCAGGCACGGGGCCTGGACCTGTCCCGTGTGAGGGCGTGTGTTGTGGTAGCAGAGGAGAGACCCAGGATGTCTCTAACACACTCCTTCTCCAAGCTGTTTAAAGACCTGGGCCTGCACCCCCGATCTGTCAGCACAGCATTCGGCTGTAGGGTCAACCTGGCTATCTGTCTACAGGTAGGTGTGTGTGTGTGTGTGTGAGTGTGTGTGTGTGTGTGTGTGTGTGTGTGTGTGTGTGTGTGTGTGTGCGTGCGTGCGTGCGTGCGTGCGTTTATGTACTGTACATGTTTGTTTGTGTGTGATAACATGGTCACTCTGTGCTGTGATTGGTTACAGGGCACCTCTGGGCCGGATCCCACTACAGTGTACGTGGACATGAGAGCTCTGCGGCATGATAGGTAAGTTTGCCGGTCAATCACAAAAACAACCAATCAGATCAATCATCCAATCAACTTGTATAACAGTGTTTTTTGTTTCTCTCAGGGTGCGGTTGGTGGAGAGAGGTTCTCCTCACAGTCTCCCTCTCATGGAGTCAGGAAAGGTGGGTCCTGAGCCATGTTTGAACATTTACAATCATAAAGCTTCATAACTGTAGAGTCCTTAGACTCAGCTTTTCTCCTGACTGTGGTTCACTGGGGGGTTCGGCTGCAGCTCTCTACACATTGACCAGAATGCAGCTCTCTACACATTGACCAGAATGCAGCTCTCTACACATTGACCAGAATGCAGCTCTCTACACATTGACCAGAATGCAGCTCTCTACACATTGACCAGAATGCAGCTCTCTACACACTGACCAGAATGCAGCTCTCTACACATTGACCAGAATGCAGCTCTCTACACATTGACCAGAATGCAGCTCTCTACACATTGACCAGAATGCAGCTCTCTACACATTGAACAGAATGCAGCTCTCTACACATTGACCAGAATGCAGCTCTCTACACATTGACCAGAATGCAGCTCTCTACACATTGACCAGAATGCAGCTCTCTACACATTGACCAGAATGCAGCTCTCTACACATTGAACAGAATGCAGCTCTCTACACATTGACCAGAATGCAGCTCTCTACACATTGACCAGAATGCAGCTCTCTACACATTGAACAGAATGCAGCTCTCTACACATTGACCAGAATGCAGCTCTCTACACATTGAACAGAATGCAGCTCTCTACACATTGACCAGAATGCAGCTCTCTACACATTGACCAGAATGCCTCATATGCTACAGTAAATGCCGTATGTGGACCTGGGGATGGAAGCATTGTAGCGTAACCATGGTGACTGTTTCAGATCTTACCTGGCGTCCGCATCATCATCGCCAACCCAGAGACCAAGGGACCCCTGGGAGACTCCCACCTAGGAGAGGTCAGCACACACACATACACACTAATTGATTTAATGAACTTGTTTCATGATTTTATGTTGCCCCAATAAAGATGATTTAAATGCAATTCTCTGTCTCTCCCCCTCTCTAGATCTGGGTGCACAGTGCCCATAATGGCAGTGGATATTACAGTGGTTATGGAGAGGAGGTCCTCCAGTCTGATCACTTCACCTCCAGACTCAGCTTCGGCGACACGTCCACCATCTGGGCTCGCACCGGATACCTGGGCTTCTTACGACGTACTGAACTCACCGATGCCAGCGGAGGTATACACACACACACAAACATACACACACACACACAAACATACACACACACACACACACACTAACACACACACTCACCCTTTCTCTCTGTTTCCTCCCCAGAGAGACATGATGCTCTGTATGTTGTGGGCGCGTTGGAGGAGGCCATGGAGCTGAGGGGGATGAGGTACCATCCTATAGACATAGAGACCTCCGTCATCAGGACGCACAAGAACATCATGGAGTGGTACGTCGCTATACACGCCTAAAATAGCTGTTTCTATTTCAATTCTTAATTAAGGTATAATCACTATAGATGTAAATTACGTGTGTGTGTGTGTGTGTGTGTGTGTGTGTGTGTGTGTGTGTGTGTGTGTGTGTGTGTGTGTGTGTGTGTGTGTGTGTGTGTGTGTGTGTGTGTGTGTGCCACAGTGCGGTGTTTCCCTGGACTAACCTGCTGGTAGTCGTAATAGAACTAGAAGGCTCGGAACAGGAAGCCCTGGACCTGGTTCCCATGGTGACCAAGGCGGTGCTGGAGGAGCATTACCTCATCGTTGGGGTCGTCGTAGTAACGGACATCGGGGTGATCCCCATCAACTCTCGCGGGGAGAAGCAGCGCATGCACCTCCGGGACGGCTTCCTACAGGACCAGCTCGACCCCATCTACGTGGCTTATAACATGTAACCCAGACGCCCCATCCTGGGGGGGTGGACCTGAGTGAGGGAGATGTATGTGTATGTGTGTGTTAGCATGCGTGTGTATGGATATGTGCGTGTATATCGCTGGTGTTCATTTTAAATCAAGACGTACTGTATTTTTGAATCTGCACATGGTCATATGGTGTGGTGCCAGTTGTCTGATCCTTTAGTTGTGCCGTGGTGAAGGTATGGCTGTTTCTGCACCCCCGGTTAAACCTGACACCTAGACAGGAAGTCACTGTATAAAACCTTAAGGGAACACTGTGTATCGATAGACAGGAAGTCACTGTACAAAACCTTAAGGGAACACTGTGTATCGATAGACAGGAAGTCACTGTACAAAACCTTAAGGGAACACTGTGTATCGATAGACAGGAAGTCACTGTACAAAACCTTAAGGGAACACTGTGTATCGATAGACAGGAAGTCACTGTACAAAACCTTAAGGGAACACTGTGTATCGATAGACAGGAAGTCACTGTACAAAACCTTAAGGGAACACTGTGTATCGATAGACAGGAAGTCACTGTACAAAACCTTAAGGGAACACTGTGTATCGATAGACAGGATGACTGACTGGACCACTAGTAGTTGTTGTTAGGAGAGAGAGAGAAAATATCTCTGAACATATCTGTTTTCTTGATGAAATACACATTAAAAATAATGTTATTAAAGTATATTGTCAGAAGAAGACAGGGGGTTCAGATTAGTGTATAAATTTAAATATTGTATATAAACATAATCTATATGGAGAGATAACTAAAACACACTGAGGACTAGCCCTGTTATACAGCTCTCTCCACCCACACCCTGTGTACATGTGTGCGCGTGTGTGTGTGTGTGTGTGTGTGTGTGTGAGCGCAATGCAGCAATCCTCTTATCAGAATCACATTCTCGATTTCTTTCCTGAAACCCATTGACTCTTAAATGCCAAGTGAATCCGTTAGAAGTAAACCATTGTTTCTATCCCACATTGTTTAAACATTGTACGCATATGATTATGGTAATATGTGATTCTGCTAAGCAGAGAGCCCAGTAAGTAGCAGAGGAAAAATGTAGTTGCAAAGAGTTGTAAAACTGAGCTCTGGACCAGAGACACAATGCTTTCTGAATGGCCTCCTGTTTCCTTTATAGTACACTACTTAGGACAAGTAGGACTCCATGTAGGGAATGAGGTGCAATTTGAGACACACCCACAGTGAAGTGTTCTAACAGAGACACACCCACAGTGAAGTGTTCTAACAGAGACACACCCACAGTGAAGTGTTTTAACAGAGACACACCCACAGTGAAGTGTTCTAACAGACACACCCACAGTGAAGTGTTCTAACAAAGAGACACACCCACAGTGAAGTGTTCTAACAGACACACCCACAGTGAAGTGTTCTAACAGAGACACACCCACAGTGAAGTGTTCTAACAGAGACACACCCACAGTGAAGTGTTTTAACAGAGATACACCCACAGTGAAGTGTTCTAACAGAGACACACCCACAGTGAAGTGTTTTAACAGAGACACACCCACAGTGAAGTGTTCTAACAGACACACCCACAGTGAAGTGTTCTAACAAAGAGACACACCCACAGTGAAGTGTTCTAACAGACACACCCACAGTGAAGTGTTCTAACAGAGATACACCCACAGTGAAGTGTTCTAACAGACACACCCACAGTGAAGTGTTCTAACAGAGACACACCCACAGTGAAGTGTTCTAACAGACACACCCACAGTGAAGGGTTCTAACAGAGACACACCCACAGGGAACTGTTCTAACAGAGAGACACCCACAGTGAAGGGTTCTAACAGAGACACCCACAGTGAAGTGTTCTAACAGAGACACACCCACAGTGAAGTGTTCTAACAGAGACACACCCACAGTGAAGTGTTCTAACAGAGACACACCCACAGTGAAGTGTTCTAACAGAGACACACCCACAGTGAAGTGTTCTAACAGAGACACACCCACAGTGAAGTGTTCTAAGAGACACACCCACAGTGAAGTGTTCTAACTGAGACACACCCACAGTGAAGTGTTCTAACAAAGAGACACACCCACAGGGAAGTGTTCTAACAGACACACCCACAGTGAAGTGTTCTAACAGACACACCCACAGTGAAGTGTTCTAACAGAGACACACCCACAGTGAAGTGTTCTAACAGAGACACACCCACAGTGAAGTGTTCTAACAGACACACCCACAGTGAAGTGTTCTAACAGAGACACACCCACAGTGAAGTGTTCTAACAGAGACACACCCACAGTGAAGTGTTCTAACAGACACACCCACAGTGAAGTGTTCTAACAGACACACCCACAGTGAAGTGTTCTAACAGAGACACCCACAGTGAAGTGTTCTAACAAAGAGACACACCCACAGTGAAGTGTTCTAACAGAGACACACCCACAGTGAAGTGTTCTAACAGACACACCCACAGTGAAGTGTTCTAACACAGAGACACACCCACAGTGAAGTGTTCTAACAAAGAGACACACCCACAGTGAAGTGTTCTAACAGAGAGACACACCCACAGTGAAGTGTTCTAACAGACACACCCACAGTGAAGTGTTCTAACAGAGACACACCCACAGTGAAGTGTTCTAACAGAGACACACCCACAGTGAAGTGTTCTAACAGAGACACACCCACAGTGAAGTGTTCTAACAAAGAGACACACCCACAGGGAAGTGTTCTAACAGAGACACACCCACAGTGAAGTGTTCTAACAAAGAGACACACCCACAGGGAAGTGTTCTAACAGAGACACACCCACAGTGAAGTGTTCTAACAAAGAGACACACCCACAGTGAAGTGTTCTAACAGAGAGACACACCCACAGTGAAGTGTTCTAACAAAGAGACACACCCACAGTGAAGTGTTCTAACAGAGACACACCCACAGTGAAGTGTTCTAACAGACACACCCACAGTGAAGTGTTCTAACAGAGACACACCCACAGTGAAGTGTTTTAACAGAGACACACCCACAGTGAAGTGTTCTAACAGACACACCCACAGTGAAGTGTTCTAACAGAGACACACCCACAGTGAAGTGTTCTAACAGAGACACACCCACAGTGAAGTGTTCTAACAGACACACCCACAGTGAAGTGTTCTAACAGAGACACACCCACAGTGAAGTGTTCTAACAGAGACACACCCACAGTGAAGTGTTCTAACAGAGACACACCCACAGTGAAGTGTTCTAACAGAGACACACCCACAGTGAAGTGTTCTAACAGACACACCCACAGTGAAGTGTTCTAACAGAGACACACCCACAGTGAAGTGTTCTAACAGAGACACACCCACAGTGAAGTGTTCTAACAGACACACCCACAGTGAAGTGTTCTAACAGAGACACACCCACAGTGAAGTGTTCTAACAGACACACCCACAGTGAAGTGTTCTAACAAAGAGACACCCACAGTGAAGTGTTCTAACAGAGAGACACAGTTTAGTTTTTTTATTTGATATATATGTTAGTCATAAGCTATTACTTATGGCATCTTATATGCATGTTATCAGTTATAACTTTTCTGTGAAAAACATTTTAGTGCTCCTTATGCTTTGTTAACATTCAGCTTTTGAGTTTGATCATTATAAACACAACACATTTCATTCTTATTTAATTCATCAGCTACTTTTGTCTCAGAGAGCTATAATATGATGCCATGTATGAAAAACATGCATATCATGACGTGTATTTATTTGCTTGTTATTCTGTACTGGAGAATGTTGATGGCATTATCAGCCCCTGACTGTGTGTTGGAGAGAAACGAGTCTGGTGGGTAGGGTTAAACCTGGTCCAGAAACTAGAGGTGAGAGAGACTGCACGGTGTGTGCGTGTTCGTATGTATATATTGTGTGTAAATAGTGTTGATTTTGTACGTTACAGGTGTGTGTGACTGTTTTGTACACATGATGAAAAGATCAAAAGGACACTTTCATAAGAGCCTTCCATTGGCTCAATGTCACACTATACGGTGCAATAAAGTGCTTTGATTGGTGTGCTGTTATTGGTTCACATGCTTTCAGTTGTGCTCAGCTGAGAGGGAAAGGAGTTTCATGTGTTCTACGATCAGTTCCCTTCACCAATCCTAACCTGAAGCAGTAGGGGGTGGAAATGCTAAACTGACCTTAGATCTTGGTTGACTTCTAACCCTACTCTATGGACAGATTTTTCAACACTAATGGGGGCTTCCAGTGCAGGGGTTCCCAAAATGTTTCACTTGGAGCCCCCCTTCCAGCATTGGGGAACACCCCAATGAATTTTGCAGGTTTAAAGCTTATTTCCTGCAATTCTCCACATTTTGTCATGAGGTACAAATACAATTTTGCAGATTTAAAGCAAATTATCTTGCAATTCTATACATTTGGCCATGTCTAATGTGTATTCATGTGATGTTTGACTAAAAAATGACACCTATCTATGGGCTAAAAGACATTAGCTGACATGGGCTAGTTGATCTGGACATTTCTGACAAGTTATAAATAGCTCTAAGGTGTGTAATGACTGACATGACAAGAGGAAGTGATGATGCACTACCCAATTTAGAAATTGCATTCTACTATTACAACTTTCAACAGTAACCACTGCTCTAGCGGACAAGTAGGAACTGAATAGAGGCTACTCAGAGCATCAGTGGGTTCCCATATTTACATTATCATGTCATAACAGGAAACTGTGTGTGTGTCACACATCAATATGTTGGTACTGAGGCGCAGACCCACACACACACTTTAAAACACACACAAACGGATCTCAGACAAACACATCTGAAGATGAATTTGTCCAAATAAGGTTAACATTCGTACTATTCCTCTGAAGTTCCCAATATACGGTACAGTACCAGATACAGTACATCAGTACAATACTCAACCAATGAGAGAGAAGGAAATAGGGAAAAGGAAAGAGGAGAACTGTGAAAACAGACAATCTGATGGATGTTATATATTAGGAAACGTCGTCAAAATATTTCCAAACCGGGTGGGTTGTCTCTAATTTATGCTTTGGCCACAACTACAAGGATGAGTCAATAACATTTTGGGGTATGAGTTGATATGACATGAGCTGTTAAAAATGAGGGACTTTCAAAGATCTGAGACTATCACTTGCCCTCTTTTCTTTCTTTCTTTCTCACTCCCTTTCCCCACCCTCTTGTCATGGACAATACCACAACTCCTTTAAGACCATCTCAGGCTGTTAAATCGAACCTTCCAGTGACTTAATGTGACAGAAGTGGTTGTGTGAGGACTGAATCTCTCTCTTTATTTCTCTCTATCTCTCGCTCTCAGCCATGTGAATGTTGTTATGGTATAAAGACATTCTTCATCATCACATTAAACTCGTAAATGACTGAATGATCTGTGAGGCAGACAGAACACAGCTGGAATGAGTTTATCACTGGAATTTCATCCTCTCGTCTCTCCTCTTTTCATTCTATGCTGTTCTCTCCTCTTCACTCTATGCTGTTCTCTTCACTTTATGCTCTCCTCTTCACTCTATGCTGTTCTCTTCACTTTATGCTGTTCTCTCCTCTTCATTATATGCTGTTCTCTCTCCTCTTCATTCTATGCTGTTCTCTTCTCCTCTTTTCACTCTGCTGTTCTCTCTCCTCCTCTTCACTCTATGCTGTTCTCTCTTCTCCTCTTCACTCTATGCTGTTCTCTCTCCTCCTCTTCACTCTATGCTGTTCTCTCTCCTCTTCACTCTATGCTGTTCTCTCTCCTCCTCTTCACTCTATGCTGTTCTCTCTCCTCCTCTTCACTCTATGCTGTTCTCTCTCCTCCTCTTCACTCTATGCTGTTCTCTCTTCTCTTTTCACTCTGCTGTTCTCTCTTCTCCCCTTCACTCTATGCTGTTCTCTCTCCTCTTCACTCTATGCTGTTCTCTCTCCTCCTCTTCACTCTATGCTGTTCTCTCTTCTCTTTTCACTCTACGCTCTTCTCTCCTCACTTCTTATCTTTTCACTCTATGCTGTTCTCTCCTCTTCACTCTGCTGTTCTCTTCTCCTCTTCACTCTATGCTGTTCTCTCTTCTCTCTCCTCCTCTTCACTCTATGCTGTTCTCTCTTTTCTTTTCACTCTATGCTGTTCTCTCTTTTCACTCTATGCTGTTCTCTCTCTTCACTCTATGCTGTTCTCTCTTCTCTTTTCACTCTATGCTGTTCTCTCTTCTCTTTTCACTCTATGCTGTTCTCTTCTCCTCTTCACTCTATGCTGTTCTCTCTTCTCTCCTCTTCACTATATGCTGTTCTCTCGTCTCTCCTCTTCACTCTATGCTGTTCTCTCCTCTTCTCTTTTCACTCTGCTGTTCTCTCCTCACTTCTCTCCTCTTCACTCTATGCTGTTCTCTCCTCTTCTCCTCTTTTTACTCTATTACTCACTCTATGCTGTTCTCTCCTCTCCTCCTCTTTTCACTCTTTACTGTTCTCTCCTCTCTTCTCCTCTTTTCACTCTATACTGTTCTCTCCTCTCTTCTCCTCTTCACTCTGTGCTCTTCTCTCCTCTCTTCCTATCTTTTCACTGTATGCTGTTATCTCTTCTCCTCTTCACTATGCTGTTCTCTCTTCTCCTCTTTTCACTCTATGCTATTCTCTCCTCGCTTCTTATCTTTTCACTCTATGCTGTTCTCCCTTCTCTTCACTCTATGCTGTTCTCTCCTCTCTTTTCACTCTGCGGTTCTCTCTTCTCTTTTCACTCTATGCTGTTCTCTCTTCTCCTCTTCACTCTATGCTGTTCTCTCTTCTCTTTTCACTCTATGCTGTTCTCTCTTCTCCTCTTCACTCTATGCTGTTCTCTCTTCTCTTTTCACTCTATGCTGTTCTCTCTTCTCTTTTCACTCTGCTCTTCTCTCTCCTCCTCTTCACTCGATGCTGTTCTCTCTTCTCTTTTCACTCTATGCTGTTCTCTCCTCTTCACTCTATGCTGTTCTCTCCTCTCCTCTTTTCACTTTATCCTGTTCTCTTCTCCTCTTTTCACTCTATACTGTTATCTCCTCTCTTCTCCTCTTTTCACTCTATGCTGTTCTCTCCTCTTCTCCTCTTTTCACTCTGCTGTTCTCTCTTCTCTTTTTACTCTATGCTGTTCTCTCCTCTTCACTCTATGCTGTTCTCTCCTCTTTTCACTCTGCTGTTCTCTCTTCTCTTTTCACTCTATGCTGTTCTCTCCTCTTCACTCTATGCTGTTCTCTCCTCTCCTCCTCTTTTCACTTTATCCTGTTCTCTTCTCCTCTTTTCACTCTATGCTGTTCTCTCCTCTTCACTCTATGCTGTTCTCTCCTCCTCTTTTCACTTTATCTTGTTCTCTTCTCCTCTTTTCACTCTATGCTGTTCTCTCCTCTCCTCTTTTCACTATATGCTGTTCTCTCCTCTCAATCGACTCCCCTCTCTTTTCTCTGTTCTTCTCCTTACCCCCTCTCTCCTCTTCTCCCCTCTCTCCTCTCTTCTTCTCTTTTCTCCTCACAGGAATACACCAGAGTACCTCTGATGGGACATCTATCTTTCATTATAATTATCTGACAGTCAGTCTGGCATTACATAGCACTATCAGCTATCAGGTTTCTAAGACTACGAGCATGTAGAGTGTAGTTCAGGCGAAGGCCGCTAGAGGTCCCTGTGGTGGTGCTGTAAACTGAAGGCGAGGGAGAGGGCACACCAGGCAGGTAAACCTAAGCTACATGTCCTTCACTCTGACCCTCAACTCATACCTCATAGTCCTACTCCAAACAAGCTAAATACCCTTTAGACAACTGATTATCTTTGCCGTCCAGACAGAAATGATTGGAGACTAGGAGTCTAGGGAGTAGGCTACGAGGCCTAATCTCTGTGCTTAACCAGAACCACAGTTTTAGAACACTGAACAGAAACTACAACATGTCTTCTCTTTTTGAAAAAATAAACGAACCATCCAGGGACTTAATGTGACACAAGTGGTCATGTGATGAGTTACCTTGTCTAAGACTGAATAATTGCCCTTGACCCCAACCCCAGCCTTATACAATGTCTCTCTCTCTCTCTCTCTCTCTCTCTCTATTTATCGTTCTCTTTTTCTCTGTGTGTGAGAGTGAGTGCTGTTGTTATTGAGCCCACTGACTGCCTCGGTAGCGCGGGCAGAGGCTGGACGGAGTTGACGGGAACGCGCAGTGCCATAAGTTAACGGGAAAGAGATCTCTGCTGTCAAACCGACCTCCGCCTCACTTCTGATAGCTGCCCTCAGAGCTTTCTGTGGCTCCGACTGACTCCCCACCTTTCCAGCATTCTCTTTCTTTTTCATAGTCTCACAGTTTTTCTATCTCTCCTCTCTCTCTCCTTCTTTCTCTCCATACCAGTACAAACAGCTTTCTGGACGATTTTAACGGACACCTCGTGGAACGTTTTTTTTGTTGCGTTTACAAGCTGTGATTATTTTCTTCACCAACACCAATTGACTGATGACATTTTAATGTGTACTTTTTTCGGTGTCTGATGACTTATTGATTTTTCGGGGTTAAATATTATGCGGGCTCTGCCCTCGAGCTGCGCCCTGAGAGGGACCCCATGAGTTCCGCTAAGTGTGACAAGACCCCACGGTGCGCTTGGACATTTCGGAGTACTACTTGCTCGTGCGCGCCCTGCAACCATGGAGCGGTCACGGGTCGGTCTGCTGTTCCTCGCGCTCTGCCTTTTACGTGTGGTGAGTAGATGTCAACTATAGGTAGGTTCTGTGGCGATTTTAGCATGTAAATCTTGGTGGGACAAAAATAAAAATACTTGCATAACAGCAAAGCCACGACACAATACTAAACAATACATTAATTGCACTATAACGGTGACAAACTGTTAGGGCCTACATAAAACTGTCCCAACACCTTACCACTGCTACACCTGGCTATCAGCGGAACCTTGTCTGGCAGTGAAACAGTTAATTCAGCCTTGTTTACTGTCTTTTAAAAAACATAGCTGATATGGCTGACTTGCTTTAAGAAATGTGGTTTCTACTGACAATTTAGATGTACAAACTTTGGCATTAGGGGATCACAGCTTATAAAAGCCAATTTAATTTTGGTTAAAATATTAATGAGTGAGCTAGGATGGATGTAGCCAATTTAACTATTTGTTTAGCACTTTTGAAATGTACAGTGACAGAATTCAGAACATGGGCCGTTCTTACAGTGTTCTACCTGTACAACAAGTCCGAACCGTAGGATAAATAAAGGGGGCATATAAGCAGACAATGAAAGCTCTTACAATTACAATATTCAATGATTACATTTCTCTAAAACAGGCTAATGGCTACATGTGCACCACCAAGTCAGAACAGTAGGCTAAGACATGATGGGAAAAGGGACCAAATTATTAGGATGAGGCACATGGGCTACTAACAGCTTACTACACAACAAACACTTAGTATTACTTTCTTAGCTACAGTATACATATCTCCCTATCATATTACATAATTTACACAGCAGCATACAGTACATTTTTGGACTCGCCTTGTTGTGCTGTGCTCACTTGAACAGGAAGGTGGCGCGGCGGTCCTTGTGGGCAAATTTTGGCATCAAAGTCTGGCATTCTCTGGATTTATGGTGCTTTCAAAACAACCCCGGGGGAAAAAACAAGGTTGAATCATGATGTCAGTGATCTTCAGGTCGGAGCTCTAGGAAGAAGCCTGAGTTCCTTATCTGGAATTCCGAGTTGGATTACTGTTCAAAATGTATTTTCCCAGTCGGGGCTCGTTTTTGTCAGAGTTGCCAGTTGTCTTGAACTCTTAGATTTCGCAGTTCCAAGTTTCCAGATGTTTTGAATGCGGCAGAAGTCATATGAATGTCATGTGAATGTTTATCCTTTTAAGCCTGGAAAGAGACCATTAAAACCAGACTTGGACCACACAGCCACTCCACTTAATAGCAGGATAGTGATTGCTTTGCAACACTTACATTTAGCCACTGATTCCTTCCAA
This sequence comes from Salvelinus fontinalis, assembly GCF_029448725.1. NCBI lineage: Eukaryota > Metazoa > Chordata > Actinopteri > Salmoniformes > Salmonidae > Salvelinus > Salvelinus fontinalis. The sequence goes on from NC_074689.1 coordinate 33,806,187, forward strand.
ACCACTCAATGTAGAATTAGCGATTTCCAACTTGTTGTGTAATGTTTATGTCCAATGGCCGATGAGCTCCGATAAGTTTTATCTATAATTTTTCTTCATATGACAAGGATTGAAAAGGATTTACCAGTAGATTGTGGACATGATTCATGATGATGACTGCTTGTTTAGCTTGCTAGCTAATATTTTGAAAGTATGATGTTGACATGATCAGTCCAAGGTAGATATTTTATCTGTGGCCAATGACCTTGAGCCTTTTGGATGGGCACTTCTAATGTAAGTCGATGGCAGCACCCAAGGGGCTTGAATTTTCGAGCGGTGATGTAGTGTCCTCATGAGTGACAGAACACTGAGCCAATCACTGCGCAATTAGAGAACATGACCAACTCCTATGATCCGTATTTTCCACTGGCTGGCCCACCACCACAGAGAGCACTGAGCTAGACTGAAACACCTGCATTGTGGAGCTTCCTTACTCAAGAAAACAAAAAAGAGACCATGTTTGTATGCGGCTTTATTAACTTAATTATATATATTTTTTTTACATGTTTGTAAACTGATATGTGACACGTATTAATGCCAAAATAACGTGCAGAACAGATGGGCCTCAAAACAGGTTTGTAAACAATGGCGGGTCGCCACTGGCTAGGTGCACTGTAGAAAGTAATTGCCCAACTCATTAAACCAATTGAATAAGTGTTACTCAAACATCTCCAACTGCCTGTAGAACTCAAATCATATATGTGGTACTCACTCTGATGTAAAGCGGATGTTCTTATAACTTAATGTTTTTGAGTATTGTTAACAAATATTAGGTTATTGAGTAAATATAACTTTATTTATCTGCTCTGCTAATCTAACGTTATTGAGTTTTTACAATTTATGATTATTTCAAGTCAATCTAACACTTATTAAATAAGTTGTTCTTACTTGAGTCTATTATGTTATACATCTTTATTTAAAATAATAAAGCAGTAGTCAGACTCATTGATATTTGTGTGAAATATCAATTGATTGATCTATGTTGTGCTTATTCAGTCATTTCCAAGTTTTCTTTTATCCCTCAGAAATTTTAAGACTTTGTCAAGCAACTAGTAACTGACAACAACAAAAACTATTTAGGCCTACCGTGATTTCTGTGATAATATGGAGGAATGAAAAATGATCTCTCCTTTGTAAAAGCCTATCAGTGGTGGACAGCTAAGCTGACAATGTGGACGCAATGGTAAACGTTGTGACATCTGACATACAGGTAGATTTATGTACTCTGAGAAATATAGAGCCACTATACCTGAAAGAAACAAAATAATGTAAATGTATATTTAGTTTCCAGTCTTTATATGTCTTTATACCAAGTTGAGATTCTCATCAGTCAGATGCAATTGGAAGTGAGTTGTTAGCCCATAGCATTCTTTCATGGTATGCTAGAGGGCCTTCAGAAAGTATTCATACCCCAGGACATATTCCACATTGTGTTGTCTTACAGCCTGAACTCAAAATTGATTAAAAAATTATTATAATAATCACCCATTTACAGTTGAAGTCGGATGTTTACATACACTTATGTCGGAGTCAATAAAACTCGTTTTTCAACAACTCCACAAATTTATTTTTAACAAACTTAGGTTTTGGCAAGTCGGATAGGACATCTACTTTGTGCATGACACAAGTAATTTTTCCAACAATTATTAACAGACATATTATTTCACTTATAATTCACTGTATCACAATTCCAGTGGGTCAGAAGTTTACATACACTAAGTTGACTGTGCCTTTTAACAGCTTGGAAAATTCCAGAAAATGACGTCATGGCTTTAGAACTTTCTGATAGGCTAATTGACATCATATGAGTCAATTGGAGGTGTACCTGTGGATGTATTTCAAGACCAACCTTCAAACTCAGTGCCTCTTTGCATGACATCATGGGAAAATCAAAAGAAATCAACTGAGACCTCAGAAAAATAATTGTAGACCTCCACAAGTCTAGTTCATCCTTGGGAGCAATTTCCAAACGCCTGAACATACCACGTTCACCCGTACAAATAATAGTACGCAAGTATAAACACCATGGGACCACGCAGACGTCATACCGCTCAGGAAGGAGACGCGTTCTGTCTCCTAGAGATGAACATACTTTGGTGCGAAAAGTGCAAATCAATCCCAGAACAACGGCAAAGAACCTTGTGAAGATACTTGTCACGTTCCTGAACGGTTTTTTGTTATTTTGTATGTGTTTGACGGCCAGGGCGTGAGTTTGGGTGGGTAGTCTATGTTATGTGTTTCTATGTTAGTTTAAGGGTGACTTGATATGGCTCTCAATTAGAGGCAGGTGGTTTTCATTTCCTCTGATTGAGAGCCATATTAAGGTAGGTGTTTTCACATTGTTTGTTGTTGGTGGTTGTCTCCTGTGTCAGTGTCTGTGTATGTTACACCACACGGGACTGTTTCGGTTTCGGTTTGTTTGTTCGTTCGGTTTTTGTGTAGTCTGTTTTTCCTGTTCGTGCGTTCTTGGTTTCATGTAAGTTCTTACGTTCAGGTCAGTCTACGTCGTTTGTTGTTTTTGTATCCTTCAAGTGTTCTTCGTGTTTTCGGTTTTGTTTAATAAATATCATGTCATATAACCACGCTGCGTTTTGGTCGAATCCCTGCTCCCCCTCTTCGGATGAAGAGGAGGAGGAAAGCCGTTACAATACTGGAGGAAACAGGTACAAAAGTATCTATATCCACAGTAAAACGAGTCCTATATTGACATAACCAGAAAGGGCGCTCAGCAAGGAAAAAGTCACTGCTCCAAAACCGCCATAAAAAAGCCAGACTACGGTTTGCAACTACACATGGGGACAAAGATCGTACTTTTTGGAGAAAAGTCCTCTGGTCTGATGAAACAAAAATATAACTGTTTGGCCATAATGAACATCGTTATGTTTGGATGAAGAAGGGGGAGGCTTGCAAGCCAAAGAACACCATCCCAACCGTGAAGCATGGGGGTGGCAGCATCATGTTGTGGGGGTGCTTTGCTGCAGGAGGGTCTGGTGCACTTCACAAAATAGATGGCCTCATGAGGGAGGAAAATTATGTGGATATATTGAAGCAACATCTCAAGACATCAGTCAGGAAGTTAATGCTTGGTCGTAAATGTGTCTTCAAAATGGACAATGACCCCAAGCATACTTCCAAAGTTGTGGTAAAATGGCTTAAAGACAACAAAGTCAAGGTATTGGAGTGGCCATCACAAAGCCCTGACCTCCATCCTATAGAAAAGTTGTGGGCAGAACTGAAAAGGTGTGTGCGAGGAAGGAGGCCTTCAAACCTGACTCAGTTACACCATCTCTGTCAGGAGGAATGTGCCAAAATTCACCCAACTTATTGTGGGAAGCTTGTGGAAGGCTACCTGAAACGTTTGACCCAAGTTAAACAATTTAAAGGCAATGCTACCAGATACTAATTGAATGTACACTGCTCAAAAAAATAAAGGGAACACTTAAACAACACAATGTAACTCCAAGTCAATCACACTTCTGTGAAATCAAACTGTCCACTTAGGAAGCAACACTGATTGACAATAAATTTCACATGCTGTTGTGCAAATGGAATAGACAAAAGGTGGAAATTATAGGCAATTAGCAAGACACCCCCCAAAACAGGAGTGATTCTGAAGGTGGTGACCACAGACCACTTCTCAGTTCCTATGCTTCCTGGCTGATGTTTTGGTCACTTTTGAATGCTGGCGGTGCTCTCACTCTAGTGGTACCATCAGACGGAGTCTACAACCCACACAAGTGGCTCAGGTAGTGCAGTTCATCCAGGATGGCACATCAATGCGAACTGTGGCAAAAAGGTTTGCTGTTTCTGTCAGCGTAGTGTCCAGAGCATGCAGGCGCTACCAGGAGACAGGCCAGTACATCAGGAGATGTGGAGGAGGCCGTAGGAGGGCAACAACCCAGCAGCAGGACCGCTACCTCCGCCTTTGTGCAAGGAGGTGCACTGCCAGCGCCCTGCAAAATGACCTCCAGCAGGCCACAAATGTGCATGTGTCTGCTCAAACGGTCAGAAACAGACTCCATGAGGGTGGTATGAGGGCCCGACGTCCACAGGTGGGGGTTGTGCTTACAGCCCAACACCGTGCAGGACGTTTGGCATTTGCCAGAGAACACCAAGATTGGCAAATTCGCCACTGGCGCCCTGTGCTCTTCACAGATGAAAGCAGGTTCACACTGAGCACATGAGCACATGTGACAGACGTGACAGAGTCTGGAGACGCCGTGGAGAACGTTCTGCTGCCTGCAACATCCTCCAGCATGACCGGTTTGGCGATGGGTCAGTCATGGTGTGGGGTGGCATTTCTTTGTGGGGCCGCACAGCCCTCCATGTGCTCGCCAGAGGTAGCCTGACTGCCATTAGGTACCGAGATGAGATCCTCAGACACCTTGTGAGACCATATGCTGACACATGCACATTTGTGGCCTGCTGGAGGTCATTTTGCAGGGCGCTGGCAGTGCACCTCCTTGCACAAAGGCGGAGGTAGCGGTCCTGCTGCTGGGTTGTTGCCCTCCTACGGCCTCCTCCACGTCTCCTGATGTACTGGCCTGTCTCCTGGTAGCGCCTGCATGCTCTGGACACTACGCTGACAGACACAGCAAACTTTTTTGCCACAGTTCGCATTGATGTGCCATCCTGGATGAACTGCACTACCTGAGCCACTTGTGTGGGTTGTAGACTCCGTCTCATGCTACCACTAGAGTGAGAGCACCGCCAGCATTCAAAAGTGACCAAAACATCAGCCAGGAAGCATAGGAACTGAGAAGTGGTGTGTGGTCACCACCTGCAGAATCACTCCTGTTTTGGGGGGTGTCTTGCTAATTGCCTATAATTTCCACCTTTTGTCTATTCCATTTGCACAACAGCATGTGAAATTTATTGTCAATCAGTGTTGCTTCCTAAGTGGACAGTTTGATTTCACAGAAGTGTGATTGACTTGGAGTTACATTGTGTTGTTTAAGTGTTCCCTTTATTTTTTTGAGCAGTGTATGTAAACTTCTGACCCACTGGGAATTTGATGAAAGAAATAAAAGCTGAAATAAATCATTCTCTCTACTATTATTCTGACATTTCACATCCTTAAAATGAAGTGGTGAGCCTAACTGACCTAAGACATGGAATTGTTACTAGGATTAAATGTCAGGAATTGTGAAAAATTGAGTTTAAATGTATTTGGCTAAGGTGTATGTAAACTTCTGACTTCAACTGTACACACAATACCCCATAATGACAAAGTGAAAATATGTTTTTAGAAATCTTTGCAAATGTATTGAACATGAAATACATATATCTAATTTACGTAAGTATTCACACCCATGAGTCGATACTTTGTAGAAGGATCTTTGGCAGCGATTACGGCTGTGAGTCTTTCTGGGTAAGTGTCTAAGACCTTTCCACACCTGGATTGTGCAACATTTGCCCATGAATCTTTTCAAAATTCTTGAAGTTCTGTCAAATTGGTTGTTGATCATTGCTAGACAACCATTTTCAGGTCTTGCCAGATTTAAGTCAAAACTGTAACTCGGCCACTGAGGAACATTCACTGTCATCTTGGTAAGCAACTCAAGTGTATATTTGGTCTTGTGTTTGAGGTTATGGTCCTGCTGAAAGGTGAACTAATCTCCCAGTGTCTGGTGGAAAGCAGACTGAACCAGGTTTTCCTCTAGGATTTTGCCTGTGCTTAGCTCCATTCTATTTTTTATCCTGAATAACTCCCCATCCTTAACGATTACAAGCATACCCATAACATGATGCACCTACCACTATGGAGAGTGGTACTCAGTAATGTGTTGTATTGGATATGTCTCAAACATAAAACTTTGTATTCAGGACAAAAAGTTAATTGCTTGCCACATTTTTTGCAGTTTTTCTTTTAGTGCCTTGTTAAAAACAGGATACATGTTTATTTTTATTCTGTACAAGCTTCCTTTTCACTTTGTTAATTAGTTTGGTATTGTGGAGTAAATACAATGTAGTTGATCTATCCTCAGTTTTCTCCTATCAAAGACAAACTCTGTAACTGTTTTAAAGTCACCATTGGCCTCATGGTGAAATCCCTAAGCGGTTTCCTTCCTCTCCGGCAACTGAGTTAGGAAGGACACCTGTATCGTTGTAGTGACTGGGTGTTTTGATACACCATCCTAAGCGTAATTAATACCTTCCCCATGCTCAAAGGGATATTCAATGTATGCTTTTTTTAACCCATCTCCAATTGGTGCAATTTGGAAACCCTCCCTAGTCTTTGTGGTTGAATCTGTGTTTCACTGCTCAACTGAGGGACCTTACAAATAATTGTATGTGTGGGGTACAGAGATGAAGTAGTCATTAAAAAAATCATGTTAAACACTATTATTGCACACAATGTGTCCATTCAACTTATTATGTGACTTGTTAAGCACATGTTTACTTCTGTACTTATTTAGGCTTGCCATAACAAAGGAGTTGAATACTTATTGACTAAAGACAATTCAGTTTTTAATTTTTATTAATTTATAAAAATGTAGAAAAACATCATTCCACTTTGACGTTATGGGATAAACTCAATTGAATCTATTTTAAAGTCAATACAACAAAATATGGAAAAGTCAAGGGGTGTGAATATTATCTGAAGGCACAGTAAAAGTCTGATGGCACCGGCGCACGTATCTGTCACGCCCTGGCCTTAGTTATCTTTGTTCTCTTTATTATTTTGGTTAGGTCAGGGTGTGACGAGGGTGGTTTGTGTGTTTTTGTCTCGTCTAGGGTGTTTGTACTGTCTAGTTTTTTTTTGTAGATTTAAGTGGTTGGGTTCATTCTAGGTGTTTATGTAAGTCTATGGTTGCCTAGATTGGTTCTCAATTAGAGGCAGGTGTTTAACGTTGTCTCTGATTGGGAACCATATTTAGGCAGCCATGTTCTTTGGGTATTTTGTGGGTGATTGTTTCCTGTGTCAGTGTTTGTGCCACACAGGACTGTTTCGGTTTGTTCACGTTTATTGTTTTTGTATTTGTGTTCATGTTCAGTTTTCCATATTAAAACATGGACACCTACCACGCTGCGTATTGGTCCGATCCTCGCTACACCTCTTCAGAGGAAGAAGAGGATGACAGCCGTTACAGTATCGCCCATTTTAGGTCGTACCGGTATGTCAGATTAGCTTAATCGGCAATTTATCAGTCTCGGAGCATCACAGAAACACAGCACTTTGAATGAATAACAGACACATGTTCATAACAAGTGGCTAAGGATGAAATTTATCAAAATATCTATTAAAAACATGAAAAAAATACAAAATATTGACTATAAATGTTTGAAAATGTTAAAATATATGCTTATTTTGGGGAATTTAAACCATTTACCTGTGTTACAAAAGGATATTAAAATTTAAACTGTTACTGCTTGACAGAGGGTGTCTTTGCAATCATTATCAATTTGGTGTAAAAAATGACCCCAAATGACACTTTTAAGCTAAAAATGTGTTGGTTAATCCTATTGTTACTTAATTTGATTCAGGGTGGGTTCTCTTCAGACAGATAACTCTCCCAACAAAGCACGAGGCAGACATGCCAGAACATCGCGATTAAAAAACAAAGTTTGCAGGCAAAACCTTTGCAGTGGTTCTTGTGAAAGTAGTTGAAGCAAACTAGCCACTAGCGAAATGCACTCATTAAAAGTAATCTCTGTGATCTCAATCTTGCTAGCTACTATTTAGTATTTTGTTCAAGCGAATAAGGTAATGACTTAGTTCCTCTATACCAAACTGACGTTCTATTACATACAGACGTGTTAAACCGGAATATTTGAAAATTGTGGGAGGCAACCTGGATGTCTAGAGAGACTACTCTCCATCTGTCTCTCTCTCGCTGTCTGTCTGTCTGTCTGTCTGTCTGTCTGTCTGTCTGTCTGTCTGTCTGTCTGTCTGTCTGTCTGTCTGTCTGTCTTCTCTCTCTCTCTCTCTCTCTCTCTCTCTTTGTTTCTCTCCATTCCTCTCTCTCTCTCAGAAACCCGCACAGTGTCAGGATATTGAGAATTTGAATTTTGTGTGCAATAAATAAATTACATATTATAGGATGTTACATGTTTCTATTGGTAGTGGTGAGATAACGTGTGATTGGTTGAGACAGTAACGAGGAACTGTGTGATTGGTTGAGACAGTAATGAGGTTGTGGGTTATTGGTTGTTTGTGTTCTGGTGACAGTAGAGTTGATAAATCAGCTCCAACAGGAACATAGATGCCAAGAGGATGCGGCCGATGCAGGGGAAGGAGTGGCAAGGAGTGAAAGGTGTAATCACAATGATAGTCCTGAACTGTGGCAGAGCGAAGCGTTAATTCACAATATAAACTTCATAGATCACCCAGCTTAACTACTCACACGCACGGATGCACACATACACACATGCACACATGCACACACAATACAAGCATATGAACCCCACACACAGTTTATGTTTGTCTGTAAGTGAATATCCTAAAGCCTGCAAGTCAGAAGACATACCTAGCACAGGGATGGCTGTGTGTGTGTCTGTCTGTGTGTTTGTGTTAAGTGGAGGGGGTTGTTCTTGGTTTGTTTGTTTGGATGTTCCTGTTGCCTGTGGTCACGATAAGTACCCAATGCCTTTAACCCTCTCCACACAGTGAGCTCTGTCCAAAGGAATGCAAGAATCTCTCTCTCGCTCCATCTCTTTTCCATCTCTCTTTACACTCCCCCTCTCTCTTTCCACCCTTATGTCTTTCTCCCTCTCCCACAGTGTTTCTCATGTAGTTCAATATTCCAAATGGTAAAGCCAATATGTCTGCCTAAATAGATGAGTGAAGGAGATGAGGAGAAGAAAAGAGAAAACGAGGAGAGAAGACGGGGAGTGGAGGCAGTTAAGACCGTTGAGACACATCCATTGACTGCTTTCTACTCCCTCTCTGTCTAGAAAGTCAGCGGGAGAAATCCCACGTGTCACTTCCTCTGGGAGCTGCAGAGGGCAGAGCTAGTATGTCACTATGAGCTGAAGAAACAATCCATGGAGCCTGCAGGTAGACACATTCTCTCTCTCTTGCTCTTGCTCTCTCTCTCTCTCTCTCTCTCTCTCTCTCTCTCTCTCACACACACACACACACACACACACACACACACACACACACACACACACACACACACACTTATTAACTGTTTCTACGTGTTTACACCAAGCGTAGCTGTAGTGAAAGTGGACAGAATCATATCTGTTGGTACACAGGGTCCCCGAACGCCTGTGACCTGTGTCTGCTTTCCCACGGGGTGTGTGTGTGTGTGTGTGTGTGTGTGTGTGTGTGTGTGTGTGTGTGTGTGTGTGTGTGTGTGTGTGTGTGTGTGTGTGTGTGTGTGTGTGTGTGTGTGTGTGTGTGTGTGTGTGTGTGTGTGTGTGTGTGTGTAGGCTGTGGTGGCCTATGGGACAACATTTCGTGTTGGGCCCCAGCAGCAGTAGGGGAGGTGGTGACTCTCTCCTGCCCCCCTGCTCTCACACACCTCTTCGGACGACAAGGTAAACACAAATCTATTCCTCCATCCCGCTGTACCTCAATCATTCCATAAACCATACTGTACATCCTGTCAGGATAAAAATTATAGTTGCAAATTAAATGTATTAGTGGCCTCTTGATGACCCCACTCTGAGGTTAGGGGTCACCATAAAGCAGGATTTAGCACCCTGAGAGACCTTCTCCTGAGGCTTAGGCCGGTGGCTGTAACCCAGCTAAAGGTCTGTTCAGAAGATAGAATCAGCTACAGTTCACTCTGACCCACTGTTGTCCTGGTCTGGGCCTGGCACTGAGGGAACCAACAGATAAGGAATGAGCATATTACGAGTGGTTTGTTCTTCACTCGGCAGTAGATTGCTGCGAGACTATCCAGAGGACCGTGTCTGTCTCCCGTTGCACCCGTCTGTATGTCTATCTGTCTATTAAACATTTTAAAATATAGTATGTGTTGGCCTTATCTTTGCATTTTCACACCTTGGGCAAATTCTCGATTCCTGACAATCCCTCCTTCTATTCCTGTATGTTCTCTCTTTTAGGCAACATCAGTAGGAACTGTACCGAGGCTGGCTGGTCTGACGTCTACCCCAGCCTCAGCACTGTCTGCTGGTCCAGTGACAACAAACCCAACATGGTAGGATTAACCACGGCAACTCCACAGTTAGTGAACCAACATGGAAGAGAAACCTTAACTACTGAACCAGAATGAAGAAACAGACTCCATTCACTACTAAATCACTATACAGACATTGCACTGAGCTGGAACAGGTTGTTCAAGCAGTTGTGACTCAAATGGAAACTTCTCTTTTGTCTGCTTGATGATAGTGGGTTATAAGGTCAGGGAGCCCAGGGAAATTACATTTTGATCCCTCCAAACATTTCACAATGTTTGTCATACCCTACCTCTGAGTGTGTGTGTACTCCCTGTGGGCCTGAGGCGTCCTGTACGACGAGAGTAGAGAGTCATAGGGCTTACGTGGCCTGGCTAGGTTATTGCAGGGATATAGGAGACTGCATTCCAGTGCTCAAAGGTCATATTGAGCCTTAATCAGTATTTGTTCCCAGCCTTGTTTCTTTAATGGCATGTTCTTAGCCTGGTTAACAAACAGGCTAACTGCAATGTAACTACCAGGTTATAGAGAATATCTGGAACTGGTATCTGGTATCTCTCTCTCTCTCTCTCTCTCTCTCTCTCTCTCTCTCTCTCTCTCTCTCTCTCTCTCTCTCTCTCTCTCTCTCTCTCTCTCTCTCTCTCTCTTTCACTCTCTCTCTTTCCATCCTCCTCCTCAGTGATTCCATATGGTTGATCTTTGGTGGTATGACAGCATCTGTGGTTGAGTTAGTCCAGACCCCCCAGGTGTTCCATTGAGATTCCACAGTCAGAGGAGAGGATTCTGTCTGGAAGAGAAAGGGATGAAAGGGTTCCATACATTTACAACTGTCGAGAGGAGTCTGGACTTTCTCCCCAAATAGGGTCAAGGTCAGGGGTCAGAGGTGAAAGGTTAAAGTTAGGGCTTATTGTTTGGGATTAGAGACAAAGCACAATATTAAGGTTTGAACAGTTTTATGTTTGAATGTTGATATACACAATTGTGTGTGTGTGGTATATGTTTGAGTGTGTGCGTGTGTGTTTGTAAGTGTGTGAATGCATGTGTGTGTCTCAGATGGTGTCTCAAGCAACAAGCTCTCACAGTTTCACTGCAGAATCCGATGTTTTGTCCATAAATGTAGATTTTAGAGGTTAGGGGAGACCAGGGTTGGTTGTCACACGTTTACTCTTGTGTGTATTTCTCAGCACCAGGATATCTTACAAGACTTTTCAACATTAATGGGAAAGACCAAGGTTCTGGGTTGAAATGGTGCTCATTTGTATACTCACATCTTCAAATCAAATCAAAGTTTATTTGTCACGTGCGCCGAGTACAACAGTGAAATGCTTACTTACAGGCTCTAACCAATAGTGCGAAAAAGGAATTAAGTGAACCATAGGTAAGTAAAGAAATAAAACAACATTAAAAAGACAGTTGAAAACAGCAGTAGAGAGGCTATATACAGACACCGGTTAGTCAGGCTGATAGAGGTAGTATGTACAGTCGTGGCCAAAAGTTTTGAGAATGACACAAATATACATTTTCATAGTCTGCTGCCTCAGTTTGTATGATGGCAATTTCAATATACTCCAGAATGTTATGAAGAGTGATCAGATGAATTGCAATTAATTGCAAAGTCCCTCTTTGCCATGCAAATGAACTGAATCCCCCAAAAACATTTCCACTACATTTCAGCCCTGCCACAAAAGGTCCAGCTGACATCATGTCAGTGATTCTCTCGTTAACCCAGGTGTGAGTGTTGACGAGGACAAGGCTGGAGATCACTCTGTCATGCTGATTGAGTTCAAATAACAGACTGGAAGCTTCAAAAGGAGGGTGGTGCTTGGAATCATTGTTCTTCCTCTGTCAACTATGGTTACCTGGAAGGAAACACGTGCCGTCATCATTGCCTTACACAAAAGGGCTTCACAGGCAAGGAAATTGCTGCCAGTAAGATTGCACCTAAATCAACCATTTATCGGATCATCAAGAACTTCAAGGAGAGCAGTTCAATTGTTGTGAAGAAGGCTGGGCGCCCAAGAAAGTCCAGCAAGCACCAGGACCATCTCCTAAAGTTGATTCAGCTGTGGGATCGCGGCACCACCAGTACAGAGCTTGCTCAGGAATGGCAGCAGGCAGGTGTGAGTGCATCTGCACGCACAGTGAGGAGAAGACTTTTCCATTGAGAACTTGTGGTCAATCCTTAAGAGGCGGGTGGACAAACAAAAACCCACAAATTCTGACAAACTCCAAGCATTGATTATGCAAGAATGGGCTGCCATCAGTCAGGATGTGGCCCAGATGTTAATTGACAGCATGCCAGGGCGGATTGCAGAGGTCTTGAAAAAGAAGGGTCAACTCTGCAAATATTGACTCTTTGTATCAACTTCATGTAATTGTCAATAAAAGCCTTTGACACTTATGAAATGCTTGTAATTATACTTCAGTATTCCATAGTAACATCTGACAAAAATATCTAAAGACACTGAAGCACCAAATTTTGTGGAAATTAAAATTTGTGTCATTCTCTAAACTTTTGGCCACGACTGTACATGTAGATTGTAACGGCTTGTGCTCTCCTCATCCTCAGATGAGGTGAGGAGAGAAGGATCTTCAGACCAAAATGCGGAGTCAGGGAAATATGCCATCTTTATTTTTATAACGAAAAACCGATGACACGAAAACAAACACTTTCAAAACTTACAAAATAACAAAACGACGTAGAACGAAACCTGAACATAAACTCACATCACTAAACGTAAACTTACGGACAGGAACGTTACATCAAAACACACGAACAGCCAAACAGCTCCGAAAGTGAATAACATCGACAACACGAAAACATCACAGGAGACAATCACCCACAAACAAACAGTGAGAATGCCCTACCTAAATATGACTCTTGATTAGAGGAAAACGCAAACCACCTGCCTCTAATCAAGAGCCATACCAGGCAAACCAAAACCAACATAGAAACAGAAAACATAGAATGCCCACCCAACCTCACGTCCTGACCAACTAACACACATAAACTAACATAAATAGGTCAGGAACGTGACATAGATATGGTTAAAGTGATTATGCAAATATGATGAACAGAGAGCAGCAGTAGCGTAAAAGAGGGGTTGGCGTGCGGTGGGTGGTCGGGACAAAATGCATGCAGAGAGTACGGTCAGCCAATGTGCAGGAGCACTGGTTGGTCGTGCCAATTGAGGTAGTATGTACATGAATGTATAGTTAAAGTGACTATGCATATATGATAAACAAAGAGTAGCAGCAGCGTAAAAGAGAGGTTGGGGGGGGGCACCCAATGCAAATAATCCGGGTAGCCATTTGATTACTTGTTCACAAGTCTTATCGCTTGGGGGGGAAAACTGTTGAGAAGCCTTTTTGTCCTAGACTTGGCACTCCGGTACCGCTTGCCATGTGGTAGTAGAGAGAACAGTCTATAACTGGGGTGGCTGGGGTCTTTGACAATTTTTAGGGCCTTCCTCTGACACCGCCTGTCCTGGATGACAGGCAGCTTTTCCCAAGTGATGTACTGGGCCGTACGCACTACTCTCTGTAGTGCCTTGCGGTCGGATGCCGAGCAGTTGCCGTACCAGTCAGTGATGCAACCAGTCAGGATGCTCTCGATGTTGCAGCTGTAGAACCTTTTGAGGATCTCAGGACCCATGCCAAATCTTTTTCGTTTCCTGAGGGGGAATAGGCTTTGTCGTGCCCTCTTCACAACTGTCTTGGTGTGTTTGGACCATTCTAGTTTGTTGGTGATGTGGACACCAAGGAACTTGAAGCTCTCAACCTGCTCCTCTACAGCCCCGTCGATGAGAATGAGGGCATGCTCGGTCCTCCTTTTCCTGTAGTCCACAATCATCTCCTTAGTCTTGGTTACGTTGAGGGATAGGTTGTTATTCTGGCACCACTAAGGCCAGGTCTCTGATCTCCTCCCTATAGGCTGTCTCGTCGTTGTCGGTGATCAGGCCTACCACTGTTGTGTCATTGGCAAACTTAATGATGGTGTAGGAGTCGTGCCTGGCCATGCAGTCGTGGGTGAACAGGGAGTACAGGAGGGGACTGAGCACGCACCCCTGGGGAGCTCCAGTGTTGAGGATCAGCGTGAAAGATGTGTTGCTACCTACCCTCACCACCTGGGGGCGGCCCGTCAGGAAGTCCGGGATCCATTTGCAGAGGGAGGGTTTAAGTCCCAGGATCCTTAGCTTAGTGATGAGCTTTGAGGGCACTATGCTGTTGAATGCTGAGCTAGTAGTCAATGAATAGCATTCTCACATAGGTGTTCCTTTTGTCCAGGTGGGAAAGGGCAGTGTGTAGTGCAATAGAGATTGCATCATCTGTGGATCTGTTTGGGCGGAATGCAAATTGGAGTGGGTCTAGGGTTTCTGGGATAACGGTGTTGATGTGAGCCATTACCAGCCTTTCAAAGCACTTCATGGCTACTGACGTGAGTGCTACGGGTCTGTAGTCATTTAGGCAGGTTACCTTAGTGATCTTGGGCACAGGGACTATGGTGGTCTGCTTGAAACATGTTGGTATTACAGACTCAGACAGGGACATGTTGAAAATGTCAGTGAAGACACCTGCCAGTTGGTCAGCACATGCCCGGAGCACACGTCCTGGTAATCCATCTGGCCCCGCAGCCTTGTGTATGTTGACCTGTTTAAAGGTCTTACTCACGTCGGCTACGGAGAGCGTGATCACACAGTCGTCCGGAACAACTGATGCTCTCATGCATGCCTCAGTTTTGCTTGCCTCGAAGCGAGCATAGAAGTGATTTAGCTCGTCTGGTAGGCTTGTGTCACTGGGCAGCTCGCGACTGTGCTTCCCTTTGTAGTCTGTAATAGTTTGCAAGCCCTGCCACATAAGACGAGCATCGGAGCCGGTGTAGTATGATTCAATCTTAGCCCTGTATTGACGCTTTGCCTGTTTGATGGTTCGTTGCAGGGCATAGCAGGATTTCTTGTAAGCTTCCGGGTTAGAGTCCCACACCTTGAAAGTGGCAGCTCTACCTGTTAGCTTAGTGCGAATGTTGCCTGTAATCCATGGCTTCTGGTTGGGGTATGTACGTACAGTCACTGTGGGGACGACGTCCTCGATGCACTTATTGATAAAGCCAGTGACTGATGTGGTGTACTCCTCAATGTCATCAGAAGAATCACGGAACATGTTCCAGTCTGTGAAAGATGGGGTTGAAAATGCATAATTTTATGCCTTGAGAAAAACCTTTGACATTTTGAGTAAATTTGCATGTGTACATGTGTGGGTGTGTGACAGACAAAAATATGTGTGTGAGAGAGAGGCAACAAACCCAGATAGCACAGATACCTCTGCACAATGGTTGTACATATGATGCATTGAGCAGTTTAGACATGGTTTGCTCATGGCAAGATGTCTCAAAGATGTGTGTAGAATGCCTACATTCTAAATTCTACAGTTCTACATCGTTTAGACGTCGGCCAGGCGTCAACATTCTATTCTGATGTCTGCAATGTTTTACCAATATGCAAACGTTCTCCACACTACGTATTCCCAACACATTTTGATATGTCAGCCAAAGCTGTTTGTGTTTACTTGTAATGGAGGTCTCTATAGCAACAGCATAAAATAGCTTGGGATTTATTATACTGCATACTGGCAGTGGCAATGTCCACGAACAATATAGTAATAATGTGTTTGATAGTGACAACTAATCCCACATTATATATGACATCCATCGCCACCACTTTCTCCAATGCTAATTAAGATTTTTATTTGGGATTGCATTTGTTAAGGATCCCCATTAGTTCCTGCCAAGGCAGCAGCTACTCTTCCTGGGGTCCAGCAACATTAAGGCATACCGTTTAAAATATTACATGACATTACATTTCATAACACTTGCCTCAGGGCACTACTCCACTATCGCATATTTACAATACAACATCAACTAACCTGTACCCCTGCACACTGACTCGTTACCGGGGCCCCCTGTATATAGCCTCGTTATTCTTTTTTTTTTTTTTATCCCCTTTTTCTCCCCAATTTTCGTGGTATCCAATCGCTCGTAATTACTATCTTGTCTCATCGCTACAACTCCCGTACGGGCTCGGGAGAGACGAAGGTCGAAAGCCATGCGTCCTCCGAAGCACAACCCAACCAAGCCGCACTGCTTCTTTTAACACAGCGCGCCTCCAACCCGGAAGCCAGCCGCACCATTGTGTCGGAGGAAACACCGTGCACCTGGCCCCCTTGGTTAGCGCGCACTGCGCCCAGCCCGCCACAGGAGTCGCTGGAGCGCGATGCGACAAGGAAATCCCTACCGGCCAAACCCACCCTAACCCTGACGGCGCTAGCCCAATTGTGCGTCGCCCCACGGACCTCCCGGTCGCGGCCGGCTGCGACAGAGCCTGGGGGCGAACCCAGAGACTCTGGTGGCGCAGTTAGCACTGCGATGCAGTGCCCTAGACCACTGCGCCACCCGGGAGGCCAGCCTCGTTATTCTTATTGAATTACTTTTTACATTAGTCTAGATGGTAAATATTTTCTTAACTCTTCCGTAACTGCACTATTGGTTAAGGGCTTGTAAGTAAGCATTTCACAGTAAGGTCTACACTTGTTGTATTCGGCGCATGTGACAAATAAAGTTTGATTTGAACGTGTTTGTAGAGTGCACGTCTTATCATTTGGAAGTATGTCTGTCCCTGCTGTTCCTTAAGGTGTATTTTTATTTTACTGCATGCATCAATTATCTGATGTGGAATAGAGCAAACCCCAAGCCTACATTTATTTAACTAGGCAAGTCAGTTAATTAAGAACAAATTCTTATTTACAATGACGGCCTAGGAACAGTGGCTTAACTGCCTTGTTCAGGGGCGGAATGACATATTTTTTACCTGGTCAGCTCTGGGATTAGATCTAGCAACCTTTCGGTTACTAGTCCAACGCTCTAACCACTAAGCTACCTGCCACCCCTTGATGGTAATAGCGCTCACCTTTGCCCATAGTGGTTGGTTTTGAAGTAATATCTCGACGTCCTGCTTACCTGGACGGACGGCAAATATTTGCAACCTGGCTAGGGGAATGTTGTTTATCAGGATGAGAGGTTGATGGGGAGGAGAATGGTTGTTTATCATGATGAGAGGATGATGGGGAGGAGAATGTTGTTTATCAGGAGGAGAGGGTGATGGGGAGGAGAATGTTGTTTATCAGGATGAGAGGATGATGGGGAGGAAAATGGTTGTTTATCAGGATGAGAGGATGATGGGGAGGAGAATGGTTGTTTATCAGGATGAGAGGATGATGGGGAGGAGAATGTTGTTTATCAGGATGAGAGGATGATGGGGAGGAGAATGGTTGTTTATCATGATGAGAGGATGATGGGGAGGAGAATGGTTGTTTATCAGGATGAGAGGATGATGGGGAGGAGAATGGTTGTTTATCAGGATGAGAGGATGATGGGGAGGAGAATGTTGTTTATCAGGATGAGAGGATGATGGGGAGGAGAATGTTGTTTATCAGGAGGAGAGGGTGATGGGGAGGAGAATGTTGTTTATCAGGATGAGAGGATGATGGGGAGGAAAATGGTTGTTTATCAGGATGAGAGAATGATGGGGAGGAGAATGTTGTTTATCAGGATGAGAGGATGATGGAGAGGAAAATGGTTGTTTATCAGGATGAGAGGATGATGGGGAGGAGAATGTTGTTTATCAGGATGAGAGGATGATGGGGAGGAGAATGTTGTTTATCAGGAGGAGAGGGTGATGGGGAGGAGAATGTTGTTTATCAGGATGAGAGGATGATGGGGAGGAAAATGGTTGTTTATCAGGATGAGAGGATGATGGGGAGGAGAATGGTTGTTTATCAGGATGAGAGGATGATGGGGAGGAGAATGTTGTTTATCAGGAGGAGAGGGTGATGGGGAGGAGAATGTTGTTTATCAGGATGAGAGGATGATGGGGAGGAAAATGGTTGTTTATCAGGATGAGAGGATGATGGGGAGGAGAATGTTGTTTATCAGGATGAGAGGATGATGGAGAGGAAAATGGTTGTTTATCAGGTTGAGAAGATGATGGGGAGGAGAATGGTTGTTTATCAGGATGAGAGGATGATGGGGAGGAGAATGGTTGTTTATCATGATGAGAGGATGATGGGGAGGAGAATGGTTGTTTATCAGGATGAGAGGATGATGGGGAGGAGCATAGTTGTTTATCAGGATGAGAGGATGATGGGGAGGAGAATGGTTGTTTATCAGGATGAGAGGATGATGGGGAGGAGAATGTTGTTTATCAGGATGAGAGGATGATGGGGAGGAGAATGGTTGTTTGTCAGGATGAGAGGATGATGGGGAGGAGAATGTTGTTTGTCAGGATGAGAGGATGATGGGGAGGAGAATGGTTGTTTATCAGGATGAGAGGATGATGGGGAGGAGAATGGTTGTTTGTCAGGATGAGAGGATGATGGGGAGGAGAATGTTGTTTATCAGGATGAGAGGATGGTGGGGAGGAGAATGTTGTTTATCATGGTGCAACCATGGACATTATCTTTTGCATACCAAACTGGTTGTGAAAGAAGCACTTGTAGACTTAAATGTAAATGTAAATGTAGAGACAGACTGTTTTGACATCAGCAAGGCTTTTTATAATGCAGGCAGAATGTATGCCTATGTGTGACAGTGTTTGTGTCTGTGTGTCCTTGATGTAGCTGGTGTGTTGCGATATGTGTGTGTATATGACTGTATGTGTGTCTCCTCCAGCTGCTGTTCTACTCGGTGGTGAAGACTCTGTACACTCTGGGCCACAGTCTCTCCCTCATCGCTCTCATCACCTCTACACTCATTCTCTGTCTGTTCAGGTAACCAACACACACACACATAGAGACACACACACACATGCTTTGTGAAAGGAGTAGTGTTTTGGCAAGTTGTGTGCTTTTCTGTTTTTAATACGGGGGTTATCAAGGATCCTTCTGGATGTTTATATTTCCCATAATTCACTTATAGACACCGTTAATAAACATTCTTATCATGACCCCATGTCTTATGTGTGAGTTTGTGTGTGTGTGTGTGTGTGTGTGTGTGTTGTGTGTGCGTGCGTGCGTGCGTGTGTGAGTGTGTGTGTGTGTGTGTTTGTATGTAGGAGGCTCCACTGTACTAGGAACTACATCCATGTGAACCTGTTTGTGTCGTTCATCTTGCGAGCTGTGGCCGTGCTGGTTAAAGACTCTGTCATCTTCTCCCATAATGAAAACACTGACTGTAGCACACAGCCCTCACTGGTGAGATTCCCACTGTATATTGCAAAATGTATGCCAATGTCTGTCTCCAAGTACTGTCTCCAATATCTGTCTCCAATGTCTGTCTCCAAGGACTGTCTCCAATGTCTGTCTCCAATGTCTGTCTCCAATGTCTGTCTCCATGTACTGTCTCCAATATCTGTCTCCAATGTCTGTCTCCAAGGACTGTCTCCAATATCTGTCTCCAATGTCTTTCTCCAATGTCTGTCTCCAAGTACTGTCTCCAATATCTGTCTCCAATGTCTGTCTTCAATGTCTGTCTCCAAGGACTGTCTCCAATGTCTGTCTCCAATGTCTGTCTCCAAGGGCTGTCGCCAATGTCTGTCTCTAATGACTATCTCCAATGTCTGTCTCCAAGGACTGTCTCCAATGTCGGTCT
This sequence comes from Salvelinus fontinalis, assembly GCF_029448725.1. NCBI lineage: Eukaryota > Metazoa > Chordata > Actinopteri > Salmoniformes > Salmonidae > Salvelinus > Salvelinus fontinalis. The sequence goes on from NC_074689.1 coordinate 33,825,958, forward strand.
CCAAGGGCTGTCGCCAATGTCTGTCTCCAATGACTATCTCCAATGTCTGTCTCCAAGGACTGTCTCCAATGTCTGTCTCCAATGTCTGTCTCCAATGACTGTCTCCAATATCTGTCTCCAATGACTGTCTCCAATGTCTGTCTCCATTGACTGTCTCCAATGACTGTCTCTAATGTCTGTCTCCAATGTCTGTCTCCAATGTCTGTCTCCAATGTCTGTCTCCAATGTCTGTCTCCAAGGACCGTCTCCCATTTCTCTCTCCAATGTCTGTCTCCAATGTATGTTTCCAATGACTGTCTCCAATGTCTGTCTCCAAGGACTGTCTCCAAAGACTGTCTCCAATGTCTGTCTCCAATGTCTGTCTCCAATGTCTGTCTCCAATGAATGTCTCCAATGTCTGTCTCCAATGTCTGTCTCCAATGACTGTCTCCAATGTCTGTCTCCAATGACTGTTTCCAATGTCTGTCTCCAATGTCTGTCTCCAATGTCTGTCTCCAATGTCTGTCTCCAAGGACCGTCTCCCATTTCTCTCTCCAATGTCTGTCTCCAATGTATGTTTCCAATGACTGTCTCCAATGTCTGTCTCCAAGGACTGTCTCCAAAGACTGTCTCCAATGTCTGTCTCCAATGTCTGTCTCCAATGTCTGTCTCCAATGAATGTCTCCAATGTCTGTCTCCAATGTCTGTCTCCAATGACTGTCTCCAATGTCTGTCTCCAATGACTGTTTCCAATGTCTGTCTCCAATGTCTGTCTCCAATGTCTGTCTCCAATGACTGTTTCCAATGTCTGTCTCCAATATCTGTCTCCAATGACTGTCTCCAATGTCTGTCTCCAATATCTGTCTCCAATGACTGTCTCCAATGTCTGTCTCCAATATCTGTCTCCAATGACTGTCTCCAATGTCTGTATCCAATATCTGTCTCCAATGACTGTCTCCGAGTACAGTGTGAAAGTATTACTACAGTAGTCAAATGTGTTGTTTGTAGTTGTGAAGTCAATCTAACATTGTGTAACTAACATGGCTAACTACTCTGT